>NC_041401.2:56994924-57294924 GCF_900747795.2 Erpetoichthys calabaricus | reverse complement strand
TGTAGTGAATGCAATCACCGTTTGCTTGTCCTTCTCCACTTCAGGTCCATCTGGAAGAACAACGAACACAGCTGTTAATGGGTTAGGAGGGATTGTGACCCCAAGGCTGTCTGAAAGGCACTTAAAAATTTTGGTCCAAAATGATGTTAGTTTGGTGCAGGCCCAAAACATGTGACCCAGTGAGGCAGGAGCTTGGTTGCAGCGTTCGCAGGTTGGGTCTTGCCCTGGAAACATTTTGGGACAGTTTTATGCGAGACAGATGAGCTTGATATATAATTTTTAGTTGAATAATTCTATGCTTTGCGCATATGGAGCTCGAGTGAATTCTCTGCTTTGCTACCTTCCACTCCTTTTCTGATATATTGATTAAGAGATCTTCTTCCCAATGTCCTCTTGGGTCTTTGAAAGGTAGGGACTCTAATAAGATTTTATATAATGCGGAAATGGTGTTTAATTCCTCGGAATTGAGCAGTATTTTTTCCAGCATGGTGGAGGGTACGAGGTGAGGAAAATCGGCCAGTTTCTGTTTAACAAAGTTTCTAATTTGAAGATAGTGAAAGAAATGTGTAGGTGGGAGGTTGAATTTGGAATGTAATTGTTCAAAAGATGCAAATACACTGCCTGGCCAAAAAAAAAAGTCGCCACCTGGATTTAACTAAGCAAATAGGTACGAGCCTCCTATTGAATAATTACTGCATGGGCGATTATCTTTCAGCTGGCAACAAGTTATTTAACACCAACTGGTGCAATGAGTTGCTTCTCATTTCTTAAACATCCATGTCGAAAGACACATCTCGTGGTCACGGAAAAGATGTTAGTCTGTTTGAGAAGGGTCAAATCATTGGCATGCATCAAGCAGAGAAAACATCTAAGGAGATTGCAGAAACTACTAAAATTGGGTTAAGAACTGTCCAACGCATTATTAAAAACCGGAAGGATAGTGAGGACCCATCGTCTTCGGGGAAGAAATGTGGCCGGAAAAAAATCCTGAATGATCGTGATCGGCGATCACTTAAACGTTTGGTGAAATCAAATCGAAGAAAAACAACAGTAGAACTCAGGTCTATGTTTAATAGTGAAAGTAAGAGCATTTCCTCACGCACAATGCGAAGGGAACTCAAGGGATTGGGACGGAACAGCTGTGTAGCCGTAAGAAAACCACTAATCAGTGAGGCAAACCGGAAAAAAAGGCTTCAGTTTGCTAGGGAGCATAAAGATTGGACTCTGGAGCAATGGAAGAAGGTCATGTGTTCTGATGAGTCCAGATTTACCCTGTTCCAGAGTGATGGGCGCATCAGGGTAAGAAGAGAGGCGGTCAGACTCTACCATCATCAATGCAAGATCTTGGTGAAAAATTAATGCAACACTGGATGGAACTAAATCTTGTGACATTGCAGAAGCTTATCGAAACAATGCCACAGCGAATGCGTGCCGTAATCAAAGCTAAAAGCGGTCCAACAAAATATTAGAGTGTGTGACCTTTTTTTTTTGTCCAGGCAGTGTATGTTGTCTATATAAAGATCTCTGAGCATTTTAATCCCAAATCTTTTCCAGGTATTAAAAACTAGATATGTTTGCGAGGGTTGAAAGAGGTGATTCTCTTGCAGAAGTGCCACGGATAAAATATTTTCCATCTTAAAATGCTTTCTAAGTTGGTTCCATATTCTGAGTGAGTAAAGCACAATTCGATTATTAGTATATTTGCGATAACTTGCATTTATTGGAGCGCAGAGCAGGGAGTATAAAGAAGTACTACAGGATTTTACTTCTATTGCGAACCAAGCCTGTGTATGTTCATTTTTTTATGTCCAGGTTTTTATGGCTTGTGTGTTTGCTGCCCAGTAATAAAACTGAAAATTAGGTAAAGCCATGCCACCTTCTGCCTGAGGTCTTTGTAGGGTCGCTCTTCGCATACGTGGGTGTTTTTGAGTTCCAAATGAATGAGGTTATTGTTGAATCTAATTGCTTAAAAAATGATTTATTGATATGTATTGGAATGTTTTGAAATAAAAAAAGAAGTTTAGGAAGGATATTCATCTTAACAACGTTAATTCTTCCGGCTAGAGTGAGATGAAGGGTTGACCATCTGTGCAAGTCTTGCTTAATTTTTTCCATACAGACGGCAAAATTTTGTTGATAAAGAGCTTTATGTTTACTTGTGATATTTACCCCTAGGTATTTAACCCCTTAACCGCCCTCTGCCGGATATATCCGGCATCGTAGCTTTAATGCTGACGCCTTACTGCCGGAATTATCTGGCACATTTGCCTGTGGTTATGTGAATGCCTGGTGCGTAGTACAACTGACAGTTTGGCATGGGTATTATTACTACGTTGTATTTCAACAACTCTGCGCTTGTATTGGCCGATCACGTGATGTGATTCGAAAGTGAAAGCTGTGCATATGGCGAAACGTAAACTGACTTCAAGTGAGGTTTTGCAGGCGATTTTGGACAATAATTCTGATCATGATTGTAGCAGTTCTGAAGAAGATTTTAGCGACAATGATGATCAGCAACGTGCGCTGCATGATACTGTGAATGACGACGCATCGGATGACGGCGATGAGTGGGTGTATCCCCAGCATCTCAACTGGACTGCTGCCCGAGGTGAACTACCTTTTCTGCATCCGTTTGAGGCAACATGTGGCTTTACTGTTGATGTAAACAATTACACTGCTGAGCAGTTTTATGAGCTGTTTGTGTCACCTGATTTGATCAGATATTTTGCTCATCAGACAAATCTGTATGCAGCACAGTTTATTGAGAAAAATCCCAATTTACCTCCACATTCCTGTGTTCGTGCTTGGGTAGACACTGATGAAAACGAAATGAAAAAATTCATTGGGATTTTGATGTTGATGGGAATAATCAGAAAACCAGATATTGAGATGTACTGGTCTACAGATCCTATGTATGCAACACCTATTTTTGCAGCTATCATGACACGTAACTGATTCTCTTTGCTGCTGAAATTCTTTCATTTGAATGACAACAGAAATGAGCCAGATAAGAAAGATCCAAACCGCGACCGCTTGTTCAAGCTACGTCCTTTGATTGACCATTTATTTGAAGCATTTCAGTTGCCCTACATGCCAGGACCATCAGTTACAGTTGATGAAAGTTTATTGTTGTGGAAGCCTGAGAAAAGGTACATTTTGTGTTTTATTATGTGTTTGCCCATTTCTAAACTTGCACAACATTTAGTGGTCAATTCTGCTTGAATAAATGTAAAAAATGTAAAAAAAATGTAAAAAAGTAAAAAAACGAAAATTGTTCAGATTTCGCCTGGCGTGGGGAATATTTAGGGAGTTGGCGGTTAAAGGGTTAAACTGATCTGCTATGGTAAAAGGTAGGGTGTCCAATCTAAACGGATGGATTTAATGGATTTGAAGTGGGCCGGGATTACGAGTTTTTTCATAGGCTTTGGTAATTCTTGTGTTTAACGCGACTGTATATTTGCCTCAGGAAAAACCCTGACATAAATCTGTTATGAAAAATATTTCATTATGTGGTCATTAAACAAGAATGTTTGCAGCTTTGAATAGGAGCTTTTTTCGTTTAATGCAGATTTCCAGGGCAAATCATTTTTCACAAATAAGATAATACTTTTAAATTTTACTTTTAAACATGTTGTAATGGAATTAATGTAGCTCTTATAAACTAATATTCAATTCTGTGGGCTTCCCATAAGGTCTTGTAGACTTTGTTTTGAGTATATTATGACTTGTGCCATCCAGTGCTGGTGCTCTGTTGAGAGAAGACTATACCAAGATGGCACAGACACCTATATTTAATAATTTATCTATCCTAATTGAAGGACACCAATGCATATACATCCCCGGGACTCTTTTTAATGACTTGGTACTGTGCTCTTTTTAGGATCTGCTTAGGCGCTTAATTTGTCCTCTATCTCTTTTTACTTTTATCTCTAGCACAGGTATGCTCTTAAGACCAATGGTGTCTGCTTACAGTCTGATCTTCCCTCACTTCCTCTATCTCTCTTTAAGAATGTGTGTTTGTCTTCCAGAAACTGAAACTATCAGTTTTCACAACTGCAGATCATTTATAGAACATTTCCTTAACTTCTAGAAAGTGATCCAAAATGGGCCTGGTTTCAGAACTGTTTTGTCATTCCTGCTCACTAGATATTCCTGGTACTTCTCATTCATGTATTATGGCAGCTTCCAAGCATCTCTGCCTTCTCATTTTTAGTTTCCCATTTCTTTACTGTATGCTAAACTTTAAAATCCCCCCTTTTTTGTTTTCAGTCTTTCTCCTTGCTGATAATTCTTCACTTTCCTTTATCATCAAAAGAGAGTCTTATTAGGTATTGTATCTGCTAAAATTGTTCCAACTAGATGGAAATTCCCATAATTAATGACTACTCAACTGACTACTGTGTTCTTTCATTTTTTTTTCAGTCTGTTTAGAAATGTCCACTGCTAAAATGAATAATGCTTCTTCTAAGTCTATCATCCTGTGTGTGGTGGTACCTGATAGTTTAAAATCCTATAATGTATAACCTAGCTCATATTCTATTATTATTATTACAAGCCTGCCCTCCTTTTTCGTTTTAGCACCATTCATTGCTGTTAGCCACTTTTGTGGTTTTACCTATCAGTAATTGAAACTTCAAAGTTGGGGAATTTGGTTTTTTTTTTTCTGTGGTATAAATTTCATATATTCCAATAACAAGCAAGCCCCCCCTCTGGTTAGGAATGTACTGGTTGGGATGGAATTTTATTGCAGTAATATGTTTATTTTAAACGTTTTCATTTTGTTTTTATTGGTAAAATATTAATTAATCACAATAAAGGATTTTATGTAAGCTTAAGTTTCATTAGGATTGTTGTTTTTGCGGAAAGCAGTACAAAATTGAAAAATGCATATAATAATTCTCTTTAGAAGCATGTGTAATTTCTTTTTACAGTAAATCCACTGTAACAGTCCAGGTGTTTCTAAATGATAGACTACTTTTAATAGTCCACATTCTACTTGTTATTTATCTCTTTTTCTTTAGGAAGTGGGCAACAAGTATGGAAATTTTTCACTGGCTACTATGTTTCCAAGGAGAGAATTCACAATGGAGGATTTAAACAAAACATTGCTTGATCTGGAGTTGGTGCCAAGTGCTTCTGTAGTACTTCTGCCGGTATGCCTTTATTCAGTTTTCTTAAACTAACAAATTACATTACATTCTCACCATTAATGATTTGATAAATATTTTACATGAATTTGATTTCAAAGTTTACTTTTGTACCTGGGTGAGGAGAGCTTTTGTTTTGTTGGGTTTGTAGACATTAAGGTGCCACTTCTAAAGTGTCCTTGAATGTAGTATGTTTTTCTCATCTGGTGCCCTGTAACCTTCATCTTTTCAAGTTAGTGTCCAAAAAATTGTAAACATGTTATTTTCACTGACTAGGTCCAGTACCTGGATTAAGTGTGCCACAGTTTATCTTTAAATTATTAAATCGATGAGAGATACTGTTCATTTTGTTCTAAAATTGATTTGATACTTTATAACAGCAAACAGGAAGACCATCCACATCGGTTGTCCAGTCATCTGGTGGAGGAATCTGGGTATTTCTTGGGACAATTATCTATCCTCTGCTTGCAGTTTGGAAATTCATCACTAGCTTTCTGCTTGCTTCCACACCATCTACAGTTTCATCTACTAGGCAGACTTCCCAGTCGACCAACTCCCAAGCCATGGCATCTAATACGACTGAACCAAAAAGGTAGGTGAAAAATGTTTTAATATAATCATTTTGTCCGTCATATTTTTTAAACTGGGCATGGTATTTAAAAGAGAAAGTCTTTTTGATCCAAACTGAAATCTGAAAAGCTTTACTGCCACACATACTATAAAACCATGCCGGGACTCTCTAAGTGGACAGGGCTGTTGCATTAAAGTTTTGTATTGTGGAGAGCCTGGTTTTCTGACTAGTTTTTTAGATCTTTGTTGACTTGGCCTTGAACAACCATAATTGGCACAATACAGTTGAATAACATAAATTTCTCAAAACCTTCTTTTTAGGGTCACAGAGGGCCATAGCCTATTAGAGCAGCACCTGAAGCAAGGCAGAAAATATCCATGGACAGGGTGTCAGCCAAATGTAGGACCCGCTCATACACACACCCACAATCACACAGGGTCAATTTGTGATTGCTAATCAACCTAACACACACTATTGGAGATGTGGGAGGAAAACCATTGTAGACCCCACATGGATAATGACTGGGTATCATATTTGTACCCAAGATGTCAGACCTTGGAGGTAGCAGCACATTCCCTACACACACACTTCTCACAGCAAAGGAAATACTGTGTGTGTATATACACACATTTACAGTGCTGCCAGAAAGTTTTTGATGCCCTTTAGAGTTCATTCTTTTTCTGTATAAATATGACCTAAAATATGATCAAATTTTCAAACAAGTCCTAAAATTTAGTAAAGAGAATCTAATTAAAAAGATGACACAAAGACATGTTACTTTATTTGAGGAAAACGATCTAATGTTACACATTTTTGGGTGTGAACTTCTTTATTATCAGTTTGTTTTAATGGGAAATTAGGAGTCAGGTGTTTCAATCAATGGGATGTCAATCAGGTGCTAGTGTGAGAGGCTCTGCTCTATTTAAAGATCATTAATCTGGGTCCTCAATATCCAGATCTAGTCTTCACAACATGAATTTGTGGATGTGTGTCATGCCTTGATCTAAGAAATTTTTTGACAACCTCGAAACATGTTTTTCATGATCACCAGGCTGGAAAAGGTTACAAAACCATTTCAAAAGACTTTGGACTCCAGCAGTCCCTTATCGGGTAGATTGTGTACAAACGGAAGAAATTCAGCACTACTGTTAACCCATCCCAAGAGTCGCTGATCATCAAAGATCACTCCAAGAGCAAAGCATGTAATGTTCTAGGAGATCACAAAGATCCCCACAGTAATGTCAAATCTAAAGTCTTCTCTTGCATTAGCTAATGTTATTGTTCATGAGTTCATCCTCAGGAGAACACTGAAAAACAGTGGTGTGAATGGCAGGGTGCAAGAAGAAAACCACTACTCTCCGAGAAGAACATTCCTGCCTGTCTAAAGTTTGCTCAAGACCATGTGGATTAGGTTGAAGGCTGTTGGAAGAGTGTTCCGTGGATGAGTCCAAAATATAATTTTTTTGGCTTGAATGAGACGCATTGTTTTTGGTGAATATTCAACATTGCATTCCATCATAATAATCTTATCCCATCTGTGAAATATGCTGAAGGCAGGATCATGGTTTGAGCCTGCTTTGCTGCTTGGACCAGGACAGCTTGCCATCATTAATGGAATTATGAATTCCGAGTTGTAGCACCATATTCTACAGGAGCATGTCAGGGTATCTGTCTGTGAACTGAAGTTCAAGAGAATGTGGATCATTTAGTAAAATGAAAAAAGTGAAAAAAGTTTACTTGAGATTTTTGCAAATTTATTAAAAATAAAAAAATTGGGAAAGCACATGTACATAAGTATTCACAGCCTTTGTCATGAAGCTCAAAATTGAGCTCAGGTGCATCCTGTTTCCCCTGATCATCCTTGAGATGTTTCTGCATCTTAATTGGAGTCCACCTGTGGTAAATTCAGTTGATTGGACATGATTTGGAAAGGCACACACCTGTCTATATAAGGTCCCACAGTTGACAATTCATGTCAGAGCACAAACCAAACGTGAAGTCAAAGGAATTGTCTGTAGACCTCTGGCACAAATCTGGGGAAGGTTACAGAAAAATTTCTGCTGCTTTGAAGGTCCCAATGAGCACAGTGGCCTCCATCATCCATAAGTGGAAGAAGTTCAAAACCACCAGGACTCTTCCTACAGCTAGCCGGCCATCTAAACTGAGTGATCAGGGGAGAAGGGCCTTAGTCAGGGAGGTGACCAAGAACCCAATGGTCACTCTGTCAGAGCTCCAGAGGTCCTCTGTGGAGAGAGGAGAAACTTCCAGAAGGACAACCATCTCTGCAGCAATTCACCAATCAAGCCTGTATGGTAGAGTGGCCAGACGGAAGCCACTCCTTAGTAAAAGGCACATGGCAGCCCGCCTGGAGTTTGCCAAAATGCACCTGAAGGACTCTCAAGAACATATGAGAGAAAATTCTCTGGTCTGATGAGACAAAGATTGAACTCTTTGGTGTGAATGCCATGCGTCACTGCTCATCACCAAACCAATACCATCCCTAAAGTGTAGCATGGTGGTGGCAGCATCATGCTGTGGGGTTGTTTTTCAGCGGCAGGAACTGGGTGACTAGTCAGGATAAAGGGAAAGATGACTGCAGCAATGTAGAGAGACATCCTGGATGAAAACCTGCTCCAGAGCGCTCTTGACCTCAGACTGGGGCGGCGGTTCATCTTTCAGCAGGACAATGACCCTAAGCACACAGCCAAGATATCAAAGGAGTGGCTTCAGGACAACTCTGTGAATGTCCTTGAGTGGCCCAGCCAGAGCCCAGACTTTAATCCGATTGAACATCTCTGGAGAGATCTTAAAATGGCTGTGCACCGACGCTTCCCATCCAACCTGATGGAGCTTGAGAGGTGCTGCAAAGAGGAATGGGCGAAACTGGCCAAGGATAGGTGTGCCAAGCTTGTGGCATCATATTCAAAAAGACTTGAGGCTGTAATTGCTGCCAAAGGTGCATCGACAAAGTATTGAGCAAAGGCTGTGAATACTTATGTACATGGGATTTCTTAGTTTTTTTATTTTTAATAAATTTGCAAAAACCTCACATTTTTTTCACGTTGTCATTATGGGGTGTTGTGTGTAGAATTCTGAGGAAAAATGTGAATGTAATCCATTTTGGAATAAGGCTGTAACATAACAAAATGTGGAAAAAGTGATGCGCTGTGAATACTTTCCGGATGCACTGTACATAGTTTCTAGCATCACTGTGTGTGTTCTTGTGAATCAAAGAAATGCATTAAAAAGAATCAAGTATCTGGCATGCACCATAACTGTATACAGTACGGTCTCTATCCATCTATATTAGTAGAAGGTCGAGTGTCTGTATTTTTGTATCCTCCATCTGCTAGCTACGTCTCTTTGATTCAAACAGATGGTGCATCAAAAACATTAGTTGTAATAAAATGAATTGCATTTGACATCCAAATAGATGGTGCATTACAAACATTTCTAGTAATGCATTTTATTAAAATTGTTTGCGATATGCCATCTGTTGGGATGACAAATGCAATGCTAGTGCACTGCAAATGTTACCATCTTAGACAGGTAGCACAGCTAGTCTACCTTAATAAAAGAAGTTTGGCTGTCTTTGTGACCGTCCATTATAACAGGTTTTAGTAATAAAATGCATTGCGTCTCTCATTGTAATAGAAGGCGCATCACAGACATCAACACTGCTTTTAACAATCTTATAATAAATGGCATATAACAAAGACATGCATTGAATGGTGCATTGCAAACATTAATGCTGAGGTGTGCATTGATTACTTAGATTTCAACCTGTGTTAGACAAGTAGCACAGATAGTATGTATATAAAGAAATAAGACGTCTGTTGTTGGTGCTGTTGCCTGGGGGTAATGTCATCCAGTGAACACAAGAGGGTGGGAATGTCTGATGAATAAAGGCAAGTGTGGCCAGTGTGAAGTAGTAAACTGCACAGCGTACGACGAAGTATGGAATGGCCAATGAAAAAAGGCAACAAGAAGCACAATGAGAGATTGATGTAAGAGCTAGAATGTCCAATGAAAAGAGGCAATTACATGCAAAGAAAGAGGGATGTAAAGTGTATCCAATGAACAGGGGTTCATAAATGCAAGGCTCAATCGAAACAGGCAGACTTACCATTACCAATAAGCCAGTGTTAATAAATAAGAGTTGCTATGCTAGCATGTTTATATTTTGTATAAAATTGATGAAATGGCTTTGAAGCAGATCTGAGTGGTGGTCTAATTTTCAACTTTTTTTTTGCCTGCACCACTACCACCTCCTTAGATGTCATGTCCTTAAGGACATTAACAAATTGTTTCCATAGGTTTTTTAAAACCCCCCCTCACCCCCAAGTTGAATTAGTATTTCATAAATATTTCCTCTCCACCAACTCTGAACCAGGTATTATTGTCCACTTTTCATCAGAACGAAACTCCTAGACTTTCCTAACTTAATGGTCGCCCTTGCTCATGTAAAAAGTCTCTCAATCTCTTGTAATACCCACTTGCCTTCTATGATGGACCACACCATAATTCTCATGTCACCCATAAAGGCTTCTATTGGTGGTTGGCCCTCTTTTGCCCTCCTTACTGGTCCTTGGTTAGAAAATAGATTGCCACAGACAATAAATAACCATAATTTTGCAACCTGTCACAATACATACCTTCAACTTCAGACTCTTTTGTTATATAAGCATGAATTGAAAAGCTCATCTTAAATAAAATGACTCTTTCAGGAGTGTCAGCATTCTGAAAGGCATATGATATAGTACCTTTGTATGAATAAGGGACCAAAATACTGAAGCTGTTATTTGACAAAAAAAGGTGAAAGTCAACTGGATGGATATTTTCAAAAAGCAGTACATACAGTATAATTAATTGGTTTTTTTTTTTTGGTTTTTTTTTTGTTTTTTTTAAAGTCTTTCAAATCCCCATGAAAATTTCTTCCAAGGCTAATCCGATTCAGTCTTAAGATAAGCTAAAGAGAAAGGTGTTCTTTATATAATGAGCTATAAGTGAAATTAAGAGAATTAATTCTTTTACAAAACCTCATTATTTTTTCTTACCATTTCAGAGAAAATATGAGAAAAAGAATCCTTGAGAAACGTACTGAAGATTTTAAAAGAGATGGGAAAATCTATAGATTAAGGACTCAGGAAGATAATGAGGATGACAACAACACATGGAATGGAAATTCCACCCAGCAGATGTAGTCTAAAGATACCTAATATTGTGCAATACATTTTTTACTTAATACTGTTGAATTAAATTATATTGGCAAATCTGTGAACACAAGGCATTGTTGCTTGTGTACAGATGTGGAACTTAATTATTAGCCACTCTTTTGCATGGTGGAATATAACTAGACTTCTCCAAACTGGATCAAGCAGTATGTACAATTTCTTTAACGCTGTTAAGCCAGTTTGCTTTCATTAAAATAAGCAGACCTTGCACAGTAATTGTATTTACTTTCCTTTACATAAGGAAATTAGGATACAGCTATGCATGTGTTGACTGGTAAATTTCATACTTTCACAGTGCATATTGCTTTTTAATTAATACAAATGATGTTGTGGTAATATGATCTGTTTAAGGTATCAGCTAAATATTTTAGATGGAAGAAGGCAATGATGCTGTATTTAAAACACTGCTGTCATTTAATATTGGCTCGTTTGCTTTCTCGGTACTTACTGCATTGAAGAACATCTTTACGTTCTTGGATTATGCAGGCAGATCTGTGTGTTCATTGCAGGTAAAATTCTTTTTTTTTTTCTTTTTAACCTTTTTTTCCAGAACTCCTAATTTGCAGTTTTAAAATCTCTTGTAATACAATAGATGTCACCAAAGGGAATAAGAATATAAACTTTTTCAGCATTGTAATTCCTAAATTAAATACTACAAACAGCCCAGCTGCGTAGCTATTTTTGTCTCTTCACTTGCCTGTCTCTTCACATCTGTTATCTTTTTATATATCTGTGTTTTGGTACCAGGACACCTTTATGAATCTAATGTATGTCCTCACAGCATACACCATGAGTATGGACAGGAACTTTTGTCCTTAAATGCTGCTACATATATATTTTTTTTTTTTTTGTTAATTAGGTTTATTAGTGTAAAAGAGATTTTAATGACTAATTGTTGGCTTTCTGGTTATCATTTGAACCTTCGTATTTAGAAGATGTTTTTCATTACTCGTTTTGAAAAAAATGTTTTCTACTAGTGTTGTATAAAATTTATAGTTGAATTGAGAAAGTTATAATGAAAACACAAGAATTGGAAAAAGTAAATATGATAACACTATTATACCCAAACATGATCAGTCTGTAACTTAAACTGGATGTCTAGTTTGTTATAACTCAAGGGCTTACAATAACAACATATTAAAAAGGAAAATTTCACAAGGAATGCTTTTCATTGTTGTTGCAGCTTGCTGATGCAGGGAAAGCAGTGATTATTCAAAACGAGAGACCCTTCTCGTGGTCAAAAGAGATGGTAATGAATTAATGAAATAATTATTGTAATGAATTTAAGCTTCAAACAATTAGGATGCAATATGAAGAAGAAGTGAAGTTATGGCATTAAATTTTTTTTTTTGCTACATATTTGGGTAAGTGTACTGTATATGGAAAAGAATATATAGATTTCTTGATGTGGCTGGTTCTGATTGTGTTGTCTTAATAAAAGCTACAGACTGTTCTGAATGTACTGACTGGCAGATGTTTAAGGCAGCAGCAACACATGGAGGAGTTTGGACCGCGAGGAATATGTGCTAACATTTACAATCTAGATCACCAGGGCAATCGCCACACATCACTACCAGAAACCCTGGATGAATGCAGAGGTCTGTTCATTACTGAGAGCTTGGAATTCTGCTTTTGGGCAGGCACACTCAGGGCAGCAAGAAGGAAACTGGTGGTGAGAATAAAAGGGGCAAAAAACAACTACTCTTAAAATACAGGGTCATATTCCTACTAATGCATTATGAGCATCACACATTATAACAGCAAAGAGGCAGAGTGCCCCACAGACTTCTCTGCCTGATGCTCTATAAATACCTTCTATGCTTGTTTTGAGAAGACTGACCCCTCCATCAGATTAACTCCCCCTCACCATGTCAGCAGCAGATGTAAGGAGGTCCTTGTTGAAGGTTAATCTCCATAAAGCTGCAGGCCCAGATGAGATCCCAGGCAGGGTCTTGAAGGACTGCGCTCACCAGCTAACAGAGACCATCTCAAAGCCTCAGGCAGCTGTGCCAACATGCCTTAAGACCTCTGTTATCATTCCAGTCTCAAAGAGCTCCACAGTGTGTTGTCTGAATGACTACCATCCGGTGGCTCTCACTCCTGTAATCTCAAAGTACTCAATATATAATCTATAATCTCAAAACAGACCCATCGATGTAACAGTGGACCCCCATCAATATGCTTCTAGGAAGAATCTCTTCTGTGATTCATCTGGCTCTCACTCACCTGGAGAGAAAGTACTCCGTCAAGTTACTCTTCTAGGATTTTAGCTCGGCCTTTAACACCATCATCCCCCAAATGCTGGTACACAAACTCCCTACTTCGATTAAACTCTACTTTACAATTGGATTTTGGGTTTTCTAACAAACCAGCAAATCTGCCATCATTCTCAACACTGGCACCCCCCCAGGGGTGTGTTTTGAGCCCCCTGCTGTATACTCTGATGGACATATGACTGCATATGTCACTGACTGAACAATCACATAGTGAAATTTGCAGGTGACACAGTGGTGGTAGGACTTGTCACTCATAATAATGAATCAGCATACAGGATGGAAGTGGCAATAGTGGAGGCTTGGTGTAAGGACAACAATCTTACTATCAATGTTGAGAAAACTAAGGAAATGATTGTGGACTGGCACTGTGCCTCGTCTCCCCCGTTACATCAATGGAGAAGATGTTGAATTTGTCACTTGCTTAAAGACCCTGGGTGTGCATATTACAAATGACCTCCCTTGAAGCTACAGCATGGCCTGTCTAGTAAAGAAAGTCCACCATCACCTCTGCACCTTGAGGAGGCTGAAGTGGGCTGGTCTGTGCCCCTCGATTTTGACTTCCTTTTTCAAGTGTGTAGTAGTGAGCATCCTTACCTTCTGTATTACGATGTGCTGCAGCCAGGAGCAGCAGCAGCCTACCCACCATCGAGGCCATTTCACCAATAGGTGCCAAAGTAAAGCCGCCTCCATTATGGAAGATGTCACTCATCCTGCACGTGGACTGTGTGCCCCCCTGCCATCGGGCAGGAGAATGCACAGCTCACAGGCTGGCACAACCAGGGTGAGGAGCAGCTGCTTCTCTGATACCATTAGACTACTGAATACGTTATCACTAAATGTGACTGTACACTTTGTACTGTGATTTATATGACACTTTACATTTTGTTTCAGTAGGCTCATGTGCTAAGCTACTGCTACTACTTTTTATTTGCTGCTAATTACAGGGCATAGCGTAATATTTATTTTAGCCATAGTTATCTTACTATATTTATATGTTAGTGTTATTTTGTTCTATTTGTTTATCTGGGATACCTTCATTACAAAGTCTCTAATGGGTTAAGGGGCTACTTTTTTATGGGATTATTGTGGGCACTGTTCCAATTACCACGACCTGAGTACTGAATTTTGTTTCTGCACATAGATGTTGGAATGACACTAAAAGATCCTTAATCCTTGAGAATAACTCCTGCAACGCTGTATTCACACCGTGTTTCATATGCTAAAGGAAAGGTGACTTATAAATGTAGATGTAACTTGAAATGACAGTAAAGTGAAGGTGGAGATTATTTCTACTGCTGCACCTTTACATTTCCTCAAGCAGCAGAATGGTTTATATGGCTAGGATTGCACCCACCATTCCTTTTGTGCAGTTATGTACAGTATGTGGCTGTATGGCTCAGTCAGTTAAGACGCTGAATAAACAGCCCCATTACCAGTTTTTTGGTGATCTTTTTAACACAAACACTACAGAAATGTGTAATATATACTGTAGTTGTATGGAATAGTAACACAGCACTTTGACAAGTTCACACAATTGTCTAATGCTGAGAGAGAATGTGCACTCATTTTAAGCACAAATCCTCTGAGAATAAATACATGTAAGTGTGCGAAGCTTTAAAGTTCCCTTCATTTTTTATTTTAGAATTTTTTTTGTGCAGATATTCAGTAATGTCCTGTGGTGGGTTGGCACCCTGCCCAGGATTGGTTCCTGCCTTGTGCCCTGTGTTGGCTGGGATTGGCTCCTGCAGACCCCTGTGACCCTGTGTTCGGATTCAGCGGGTTGGAAAATGGATGGATGGATATTCAGTAATGACCTGTAGTTCATAAAATGGGCACTAGATGGTGCTATTTTAATAAAAGGTACAATGTGACTATTCAGTAATAAAGGCCAACATGCATTTTCTGAAATGGCTTTAACTGTAAAGTTGCAATCTAGTATTATTTAACAATTGTAGACTTCTAAAAGCTTTTACATATGGTAACATATTTGTTTAAAATTGTTTGTGACTGATCTGCTTGTCGAGATGAGATAAAAAACTGATGTTAACTAAGATCTTGTGTTACAGACGTGGTTTATAATTGTTAGCCACAATACTGTAGAGAACGTCACAGAATCTGTTTTTTCATGTAAAATTGCATAAGGAAAGAACTAAATGTTTTTTTTTCTACACCATTGAAGAATAGCCATTCAGATTTTAAGCAATAATTAAATCTTGTGGCATTTCCTTTTGAACACATAACCATCAAGAGCACGTAATGTGCATTTTCTCTATTACTGTCTTTTAGCAAGCCGTTCCAGTCAAAGACTGTATGTGACGTGGGCTGACCTTTCAGTCTGAACCGCATGGCTGTCACTTCTTACGCGTTAATGTAAATAAAATGTTAGATTCATTCATTCAGGCTGATCTATTAATAATCTTCGCAGAGATTTGGTTCATTTGGAGACATTTTATTTTGTGCTATGAACAGTGTTCCCAGCAATTCCTTTGTTTTTTTTTGTTTATTTGGCAGTAGTACAATTTACATTTTAGCAATTAATGCCTTGATGCCCATGTCCCTTACATTTCATAACTTGGGTGTTTTCTGTGTGATTTATTAACAATGAAGATTCTTTACTATAAACCATTAACCTTTCACAATATATTTATAAGAGTTCCAATGAGCAGCAGGAGGCTCTGCTTACAGAGTTTTTAAAGTGAGCAGGTATTCTGGGTATGCTCCAAAATCACAAAATATGACAAATATGAAAGGTTTATTTAGATTGTCCACAGCGCAGTCACAGAGGTCTGAGTTTGGATTCCCAGGATTCACAGGACTTGGCTCTTTTAGGTGAGAAGAACCCTGACAAACCTTCCCTTTGATGACACGAGCTCTGTAGATGTATTTGAGTCCATTCTCGTCTGGATTTGAATATTGATCCTCACAAGAGTACCACGCTTCCTTGGCAAAGTAGGTCCCTTGTCCAAATTTAATAGCTGGAAAATAAAGCACAAGTAGAACATTAACGGTGAGGCCTGAGCCAGCAGAGCAAGCCAACCGCACTGCCTTCTGGTGCCCACACTAATTCAAACTTTGTCCTGAATTTTTATTTTCTGGCAGGAATTGATACCCGCCATGTCTACATGAGCCTCTTTAGAGATGTTCATCAGTTAAACTTTGCCTGCCTTGTGGTTAAGTTCAGATTAAAAAAATTTAGGATGGTGCTCTTCTGTAGCAGGAAATGACAAGACACACCTGTATGGATTGAAAAACCAACGGCTGGGTGGTACAAAAGCTGAGGAGGGTCCCAAAACTGTCCCTGTTGGACTATACACAGACAACAAAATAATGCAATGCTCTCGGGACACGGCATAAATAAATAAGGCGCTCTCTCTCACGGTAGATATTTACAGTGCCCTCCATGGTGTTTGGGACAAAGACACATTTTTACTTGGTTTACCCCTCTGCTCCGCAGTTTAAAAGTACAAACCAATCCAATCCAACCAAACTTTGCATTGCAGACTTTATGCTAAGGGTATTTACATGCTTATATATTATATATATATATATATATATATATATATATATATATATATAAATAATCAGGTCCCCATAATGTTTGGGACACGACAATGGCAGGTCTATGAAAGCAGTCATATTTAATACTCTGTGTGATTCACAGACATCACCTCAGGTGCTGAGGGTCTTCTCTGGGGTTTCCCTGCCAAGCCTCTAAAGCAGCCATCTTCAACTCTCTCCTTAAGTTCTCTCCAGCATATGGAAGGCATGTTCAGTTGGATTTAAATCCGGTGACTGGCTTGGCAATTCAAGAATTTATTTTTGCTCTGAGTGGTATGCTTGGGATCATTATCTTCTTGTAGGATGAAGTGCTGTCCAATGGGGTTGGAGGAATTTACTGGAACTTGAGCAGCCAAGATGTTTCTATACACCTCAGAATTCATTGTGTGACTACCGTCAGCAGTTCCATCATCAGTGAAGATAAGTGTGCCAGTCAGTACCTGCAGCAGATATGCATCCCCTAACCACCTTGTTTAACAGATGAGGTGGTATGCATTGCGTTGGAAGTTCGTTTTCTTCTCCACACTTGCCTTTGCCATCACTCTGATGCAGATTCATCTTTGTCTTGTCGGTCCACAAGACCTTTTTCCAGAATTTTGAAAGCTCTTTTAAGTCCTTTTTTTTACAAACTGTAATCTGGCCATCTTGTTTTTGTAGCTAACTAGTGGTTTGCGTCTTGCAGCGTGGCTTCTGTATTTGTTCATGAAGTCTTCAGATAGTCGTCTCTGACACATCACATATGGCTACCGAAGACTGTTTCTGGTCTTTCGAACAGGTGGTTGGAGCTTCTCCTTTACCATAGTGAGGACTGTTCTGTCTTCAGCAGGGAAGTGTTCCTTGGCCTAGCAGTCACTTTGCGATTACTGAGCTAACCAGTGTGTTCTTCATTCTTAACGATATTCAAGACATTTGCATTAGGCAATGCTAAGGTTTTACTAATGTCTCTAGTGTTTTTATTCTGGGTTTTCAGCCTCATAAAGGCTTTTTTGAATTTCATTATCACAGCTCATGTTGAACAATGGAAACTTCAGACTCCAAAGGGCAGAAGCAAACAGGTATCTTACGCCTGCACTAATAACAACAACAACAACATTTATTTATATAGCACATTTTCATACAAAAAGTAGCTCAAAGTGCTTTACATAATGAAGAAAAGAAAAATAAAAGACAAAATAAGAAATTAAAATAAGACAACATTAGTTAACATAGAAAAGGAGTAAGGTCCGATGGCCTGGGTGGACAGAAAAAACAAAAAAAAACTCCAGAGGGCTGGAGAAAAAAATAAAATCTGCAGGGGTTCCAGGCCACGAGACCGCCCAGTCCCCTCTGGGCATTCTACCTAACATAAATGAAATAGTCCTCTTTGTAGTTAGGGTTCTCACGGAGTCACTTGATGCTGATGGTCATACAGACTTGAATGAATAAAACACACCTGAGTAATCTCAAACACCTGTGATGGCAACTGTCCCAAGCATCGTGGTGCCCCCTGTAATCCTAATTAAACTGCTCAAAAAAAAGTAAAGGAACACTTTGAAAACACATCAGATCTCAAAGGGGAAAAAATCCTGCTGGCTATCTCTACTGCAATGGACTGGGTAATGTGTGTGTTAGGAACGAAAGGATGCCACATCGTTTGATGGAAATGAAAATTATCAACCTACAGAGGGGCTGAATTCAAAGGCACCCCAAAAATCAAAGTGAAAAAGTGATGCAGCAGGCGAGTCCATTTTGATGAAATTTTATTGCAGCAACTCAGAATTGTACTCAGTAGTTTGTATGGCCCCCGTGTGCTTGTATGCATGCTTGACAACGTTTGTCCTGCGTGATCACCTCCCAGATCTGGACCAGGGCATCACTGAGCTCCTGAAACAGTCTGAGGTGCAACCTGGCGACGTCAGATGAACCGAAACATAATGTCCCAGAGGTGTTCTATTGGATTTAGGTCAGGCGAGCGTGAGGGCCAGTCAGTGGTATCTTTTCCTTCATCCTCCAGGAACTGCCTGCATCCTCTTGCCACATGAGGTCAGGAATTGTTGTGTACCAAGAGGAACCCAGGACCCACTGCACCAGCATAGGGTCTGATAATGGGTCCAAGGATTTCATCCCGATACCCAATGGTAGTCAAGATGCTGTTGTCTAGCCTGTAGAGGTCTGTATGTCCCTCCATGGATATGCCTCCCCAGACCATCACTGACCCACCACCAAACCGGTCATGCTGAATGATGTTACAGGCAGCATAACATTCTCCACAACTTCTCCCAACCCTTTCACGTCTGTCACATGTGCTCAGGGTGAACATTCTCTCATCTGTGAAAAGCACAGGGCACCAGTGGTGGACTTGCCAATTCTGGTATTGTATGGCAAATGCCAATCAAGCCCCATGGTGCTGGGCAGTGAGCACAGGGCCCACTAGAGGATGTCTGGCACGGATGTTTCTGATTGTTTGGTCAGACACATTCAAACCAGTGGCATGCTGGAGGTCATGTTGTAGGGCTATGACAGTGCTCATCCTGTACCTCTTTGCCCAAAGGAGCAGATACCTGCTGTTGGACTGATGCCCTTCTACGGCCCTGTCCAGCTCTACTAGAGGAACTGTCTGTCTCCTGGAATCTCCTCCATGCCCTTGAGACTGTGCTGGGAGACACAGCAAACCTTCTGGCAATGACATGTATTGATGTGCCATCCTGGAGAAGTTGGACTACTTGTGTAATTTCTGTAGGGTCCAAATATCGCCTCATGCTAGCAGTAGTGACACTGACCGTAGCCAAATGCAAAACTAGTGAAAAAACAGATGAGGAGGGAAAAATGTCAGTGGCCTCCACCTGTTAAACTATTCCTGATTTGGGGGTCATCTCATTGTTGTCCCTCTAGTGCACCTGTTGTTAATTTCACTAACACCAAAAATGTTGGGTCTGTCCGTTACGCATTTACTTGTGAACCACTGGGACTAAAACCTTGATCTTAGTCTTAATCGAAAGGTTATGATGTGAAACAGGTTGGTTAAGCAAAAAATGTGGCAAGCAGCAACCTACTCTAAGTTATCGAGGTTTGCGTCTTTCTTAAGGCAAATTGCACAGACAGACGGATCAAGAAGATGGCACAAATACAAAGAAGAACAGCAACATCTGCTGAGCATGAACCAAAATGCACAAACAAATTATGTGATCAGAGGAAGGAAAATGGCAGTTCTGGAATCTGTCAAGAACATGCAGTGCAGCAGCCTGCTGGTAGTCAAACTGCCAGGGCTGGGGACCTTGATCATGGGTGGTCCTCCTGTTTCCTAATAATAATCCATAAGGACTGCATAAACTGAGTGTATTACACACATTTGGACAGTACTGTAAGGAGCAGGGGTCGTATTACTACAGACAATATGATGCTACAAGTGGACCACAGAGCAGAGCTGTGCTGTTTATGGTCTGTTCTGTCCATCCAGTCTGTCACTGCATGCTGTTAAGCTTCTGCTTCATGCACCCCACCACAGTAATTCAAAATACGTCAAATGACTAATCTCTACTAAAGATTACTTGTTGTGTTTATGGTAGGCCAGCACCACATTTTGCTTTGGTCAATATTTGTGATATGTGAAAATTTCAACTCACCATTTCTTCCACAGAAACTTCTATTAAAACCATTTTTATTAATTTTCTGGCAAATGTCTTTGGTGGTTCCATGGTACAGAATGCATTCATTCTGATCATTGGGGTATTTCCTGTCCACTGCCTTTTTCTTCACGGCATACTTCTCCCATTGGTCTCTGTTCTGAATTCTTTCAATCTAGAAGTCAAGTGGATTACAAAAACGTGATTTCTAACAGTTTCTGCTTTTTCTTAAACCCTTGCCTAGTACAGACTCGGAGGGCTGACACATATTTACAAAACCTTAGAGTAACATGAACTTAACATTTCCCAACGTGCTTAAGAGATTTCAGGACTGGAGCAGCTCTGAGCCCACAGTTTGGAGTTGGCAGTTCACCCAACCCGCAAGTCTTTAAGGGTGTGGAAGGAGAAACCATGCAGAGATGTAAAAGTTCCACCTTGGTCATGTCCAGGCTCCTGGATTCATAAGGTGGCAGCACCACCCACTGTGACATAGGCAACCACTAGACAACTCAGTTGGACTGCTGAAGTATCAACAATGACATGCTAAATGCATTCATGAAAATGATAAGCCTGTGGGAAGTCCACAATTGTGACGAACAACAGGCCCTCGTCCTCCTGTTCCCAAACTGCAGCAGTTTTCTGTCACAATACACAGTCTGTAGCTCCATGCTATTTTCTATCTATTATCTGCCAGTTTGGTTCCTACTGGTCATAAACTCCCACAGACATTGTTGGTGTGTTAATGTTTGGCGAAGTTAAGATGAAGTATTGGTTTAGCTAAGAAAATAATAATAATACATTTTATTTATATAGTGCCTTTCCCATGCTCAAGGCACTTACAGAATATAAGAAGAACGGCAGGGTATACAGTATATAGTGTTGTACAAACCAGATAAATAAATAAAGAAGATTACGACTGTGAATTCAGAGAAAGAAAAAAAAACGACAACATAATTGCTGGTCTCGCACACACACACACACACACATACAGGTTACATTAGCATCTTGACAGAGAAGTAAACTGAGAGAAAGGTAATAAAGTCAAGTAGAGCTAAAAGCCTTCCTGAACAGATGAGTTTTGAGTTGTTTTTTAAAAGAATTCATGGAGTCAGCTGACTTGATTAATTTTGGTAGGTGATTCCAGAGTCTGGGTGCTATACAGCTGAAGGCCCTGTCACCCATGGAGTGTAGATTAGTGAGGGGCACAACAAGATTACCAGAATCAGAGGACCTTAGTGGGCGGGCAGGCACATAGTGATGGAGAAGGTCACTGATGTAGTTTGGCGCGAGGTTATTTAAAGCTTTGTAGGTTATTAGTAGGATTTTATATTCGATTCTGTAGGACACAGGGAGCCAGTGAAGATGGAGCAGGATGGTGTGATGTGCTCGCTGCTGCTGGTCCGTGTAAGGAGACTTGCAGCTGAGTTTTGAATAAGCTGGAGCTGTGATATAAAATGCATGGCTTTGCATTGATCCACTATTGATCCTTGCTATAATTCAGACGTAGCCAAGCTAAATCCAGAGTGTATTCTCAAGTGTCAAGATACAAAGTCATACAGTCGTCTGACTGTACACAGTACCATATATACGAACGCACTTAGTTACGTAGTAAGGTATTAAACAAAAATAGGACCCTGAAACATCACAGATGACAAGCTTTATTATTTTTTGTGCGTGTGCTGCAGATTTTTCTTTTCACTTGAATTGTTTCTACTTTCAATTTCACTAAAAAGTCTTAAACAAAAAGAATTTTTTGTGAACATGTCACACTCTGTGCTTAGCCTTTGCCATCTCAGTAGGCATAAAAACCTTCATGGTATGGATCTACAATCCACGTTAACCAAAAACCAAGAATGGAAAAGAAAAACAATGCTCTAAAAATGAAGAATGCCTCCTGGTGGGAACACTCCTACCTGAACCACTTGAACAATTTTTTTGGATGTTTTCATAAAATGCTGGCATGACTTCATAAATCCTTTGCAGATATTTGTGTATTCCTCCGAGTCTGTGGGTAGCACCACTATACTGAAAGGATTCTGTTTGTCTGTCCACATTTCTGGAAGTTCAATTAATGCTGAAAAAAAAGTAAATGGTGCATTTATTAATAATAGTCCTTTCTGAAGTTAATCTGTCCATCTTCTATCTCATTTAAAACGACTGATTGATAGTTCAGCCATTCTTACCTGTGTCAGGATCGGTCAGAGGCACTCGTCGAATTCTCTTCACTCTTCCCTTTGCATTTGTCTGTATCATCTTCTCCAGATCCACATTGTAAGGTTTTCCTTTTCTCACATAAGTGAAGGATTTCTCCTTTTTTTGGTAGGCCAGCTCCAAGTCGTAGTTGATGCTCGATTCCACTACTTTCTCCTTCTTGCCAACAGTTTCCCATTGAACAATTTTCTGTATTCTTTCTTCTTCCTGTCTTCTGGCTTCTCTCTCTTTTGCATTTTGAAGGAATTTACTGATTGTTACAACAGCCTCTAGCACATCATCCCGCTTCCCAGTAACGGATATTTTGCTTGCCTGAATATCAACTTCAATTTGCTTTTTCTCACTCATCGTCAATATCTCTTGTTGTTCGCTGCCCAGTAAATGCCGAATGTACTCAGAATCAAGGTGGTTTGTGCAGCACTCCTCCCTGATCAGGTCATCAATGCATTTGCTTACCTTTGAGAGGTCATCTTTATTACGACCATATACTTCAACAGTGCTGATAGGAAAAGACTTGAGACAGTACCTATTGGGCACGTTCTCAGGTGTTCTTTTGGAGATGGCATTTGCCTGTCCTGCACAGGGGAACACAAATAACAACCCAGCATTAAATTTCACTTCTACATGTCATGACAGTGAAGGTCTTATGTAGGAGCTGCTGCAGATCACACTCACCCTCTGCCAGCCATTGGGTTTAACTGAACTCTTGTTCCATCAGGATGGACAAGTACAATGACCAAGTTACCAGTATTCAAGATTCACAAGAGGCCGAACCAAAAATCATATAATACATCAGATTTTTAAAAGGAAATTGACAAAAATGCTAATTGTAAGCTGATGTATGATGGGAAAATTGATGGGTACAAACACTTAAACTGTCCAGGTCTTTCATACTGTGATAGGGAACATCAACGGAGGAATTTAGCACATCAAGCCATTATGTGTTATGGAATAAACTGGAAACGGAAAATGATATACAGTTGAAAATAAAGCTCAGCCATCTTGTCACTCATCTGCAAAAAGGTTGCCTCTGAACATGCAACTAACTGAAGGGACGTGGCAATCTCTTTGTGGGCCTAGTTGATCTTGTGCCCTACATTCAAGCGTCTTTTCTTTGTATCCCTCAACCGCGATAAATCCATCCATCCATCCATTTTCCAACCCGCTGAATCCGAACACAGGGTCACGGGGGTCTGCTGGAGCCAATCCCAGCCAACACAGGGCACAAGGCAGGAACCAATCCTGGACAGGGTGCCAACCCACAGCAGGACACACACAAACACACCAAGCACACACTAGGGCCAATTTAGAATCGCCAATCCACCTAACCTGCATGTCTTTGGACTGTGGGAGGAAACCGGAGTGCCCGGAGGAAACCCACCCAGACACGGGGAGAACATGCAAACTCCACGCAGGGGCGGTAAATCCATTCTACAAATGGCATGTGTCAAGTGAAGACAAAATTGAAACAACACTGAAGTAGCAAAGGCATATGAACACTCACTTCTGACTTGGAGGTGTGGAAGAATAATTTTAGGGTAACATAGCATTCATCTTAAAGAAATAGCATAAAAGGTTAATAAATGTCAGAAACCTGTTCAGGCATATCAGGAAACCAGATAAAGGTCAAGTGAACAACAAAATGTACACTGAAATATAAGAATTGGTTTAGGAAAAATACTGAGATGGTCAAGTAAATAAATAATGTATGAGAAGAAAGGTTGATGTCATATACAAAATGTACTGAAGGATGACTAAGAAATCAGCAGACGTAAACGAGAATGGACAATTGTTATATGCACGGAAATTTCAAGGGTGGTGGTGCAACTCAAAGGTATAAGATGAACCAGAATATAATATAATAAGACTTTTATTTTATATAAATCATTTGGTTGTAAACCAATGAACCAGCCGGAGTAAAATGTTTGCATTGATTGACACTGTAAGTAAACTCAACAGTTTATAAAATGAATCTCTAGTCTTTGTATTCTCCGATTATTCTGACCGTACCATAACGGACTGCTTTTGAAGAATACTCCATCCAAGGCATTTTGCTGAGGAGAAATTCAAAAATACAATGAACTGCCTGATTACTGAATTGTTCTGTTAGAGGAGGTTTTTTTCTTTAATATGATGTTAAATTTCGACCACAGAGGCCATTCCTTAACTATGGCAGTCTGGGGTCAGGAAGAGGTAGCAAGGCTGAGAGAGCATGTCACTGTGTAACAGATGAACTTCAGATTCGGATGTGAAATAGAGAGGGGCGAGACCCTGAGTGATTCCTTGCTGATGACACACAATGATTAGCGCCGGTCAGCACTGTAAATTTTCGAGTCCTGTAGTTGATCACTGCCTGCATCGTTTTTCATCCCACATGTCAAAAGATGTGTATTAGGTGGTGTGTTAATTTGGCCACTGTGGGTGCGTTTATGAGTGTGCCCTATGATGGACTACCACAATGAATTGAGATTGGCTTCCACCTTGCACCTAGTACAGTAGAACCTCTGGTCACGAACGTTTCCGAACACGTACAAATCAGGTTACGATCAAAAAGTTTTGCATCTGTTCACGACCACACACTCTGATGGCGAACAAAAACACTGGCGGCCAGTTTCCCTACGCAGGTTCGTACGCGCCAATGATTTCCCATTCTCCATTTCCCATTTTCTTTTGTTTGCGTATGCAGGGCCTAACAAAGCAGCTGATTTTTCAAAAGGAGTTACAATGTTAACCAAGCAGAGGCCTCAAGTACTGGAAGAGGTGGAAAAACTGTTGCTAGTGTAGTTCAACGAAAAGCAACTTGCAGGGGATAGCGTAAGCGAGGCGATTATATGCGTGAAAGCCAGGAAGATTCATGGCGATTTGCTGAAAAATAATCCTTCTTCGAGTGGCGAAGGTGAGGAATTTAAAGCCAGTAGATGATGGTGATAAAAGTTTCGCAAGAGAAGTGGCATTTAATTTTTTCCCTGTGCTTAAAACTCATAAAAAAAAGTTTACAGCGAACGGTTCGTAAGGGTCTATCGCAAGCTCTTACAATGTTAGTTTTTTCTGTTGTTCAAGGTTTTCTCAGTGTTATTCAATGTTTTTACATTTAGTTTACTATTACACTGTGCATTCTATGGTGTAATTAACTATTTTTTTGCTTAAAAAATATACATTTACATACAGTTCGTACGGTCTGGAACGGGTTAATTGTATTTACATACAATCATATGGGGAAATTATGTTCGGGTTGCGTCCAGAGTTTTGGAACAAATTATGATTTTTCGTGACCAGAGGCACCACTGTACTGCTAGGATGGGAAGTAGATAATTGGGATGGATGCATGTTAACTTGTCACCGCGTTCTGTGCCCGCACTCTGAGAAGAGAGCTACACAAAAATGAACTGAAGTGAATGCATAGTAGATGGCCATGTGGGGAATTATGATAGTATGGAAGTATCTACGATTATGATATCTGATCAGGTGCTCCCAAACAAACATTTAAACATTTTCAGTGTTACCACTGACTTACCTTTATTCCCGGCAACAATTCTTTTAAATTTCTTTACAGCTGCCTCAAAATCGAGCATCATCTTCTGCTGAAATATCACAACACGAACCAGACTAACTGAAGGATTCTTGTGGCATGTGTTGTAGTTACGAATCGCATCAATCATTGCAGTGGCGACATCAGATGCGAGAAGGTTACCTGCCCCTTAAAAGACAAATAAATCAAAAAGGTAGAGGGTGACTCCTAGACTGCAGTGCCCAATTTTAGAGGTCTTTAACTCTGCCCATATCTCGTTCTTTTCATCTACCCAGGTGAGAATCTAGGAGTCTTTTTGTTTTGCACAATATTTTTTGAAGAGGGCCGCGTGATGAGGTACATCACAGAACTGAAAAATGTGGGCTTGAGTTGTAGCAATTTGTGTAGGAGAAGGTACAGATGGTTAAACGTATATGCACTAACGTTGGAGGGGGGTGGTGCAGACCACGGGATGGAAGGAAGAGAACATATGCAAACAAGTCAATATCACCATCCTTTCAATGCACAACTTCAGAGTTTGTCCAGCAAAACACCAGCTATGGAGAATGTTTTTAATCCTGCCATGAGTGAATGTGGAGAGTGTCATCAATCAAGACATACATGATGGTAAGCAATGGAGGACAATGTTTGTGGTATTTGAATGCAAGCTTTAAAGTAAGCCCACTTGAGAGTTGCTTATACTTTAAATTAAATGAGTCTTTAGCAACACATTCAAAGCTAGGAAGAGAAATGATACTTAGGGGTCACATAGTCATTTAGGGGTACTATAGCTATTGCACATATGCTGTTTTGGTATGCTTATGTCAGAAGCTTGTTTAAGCATAGCAGGAAACCAGATCAAGGTCAGGAGAACAACAAAAAACAAGAAGGCTCTAGGTGACTGTTCAAGAAGTTGGCTGACTCTCGTGTACCCAGTAAGACTTGACAGATGTCATCCATACAGGAACTCAAGACGTATTGAAAAGTATTGTAAGGACCAAGAATGTAATAGAAATTAGACTTATTTTGGGGTATGTGGGCTGCTTGAACACCCCGTGTCGTTTAACCAATCAAGTTAATATTCAGATGGTGGAAACCAGCAAACCAATCAGAGTATGATATGTAATCATTGATTTAGCACTGTTATTTAAATTCAGTTATCTATAGATATAGCTCTCTGCTTTTACTTTGTGACCATTCCAGTGTATTCCTCTCCATGATGAGAAATAAAAGGACAAGCTTCCTCCTGCCTGGTTCTTTGGATTGATTATTATTAATAGATATATATATATATATATATATATATATATATATAAATATATATATATATATATATATATATATATACAGTATATATACATACATACATACACATACACATACACATATATACATACATACATACACATACACATACACATATATACATACATACATACACATACACATACACATATATACATACATACACACACATACACACATATATATATATATATATATATATATATATATATATATATATATATATATATATATATATATATATATATATATATATATATTAAAGGTAACAATTTCTACCACACAGTCCTGTTGCAATGTTCGTTGTTTAATTTTATTTTGTTGTGCTTGTATCTGCCATGCTATCCTAGCTTCAGGATTATTACTATTGTTTCTTTGGATTATTATTTATATTGTAGTTTATCATTTTTTGCCTCCCAATGTTAATGATGAGTCAAAGTCCTTGAAAGCTGCTGTCTCTACAGTAGTTGTGTCTTTCACATTAGAATTAGCTTTCACCAGACCATCCATTAATTCCAATAAGCATTCACATTTTTTAACAGTCGTCAGTTGTTACTGGGGCAGTTGAAGGGGCCTGGTCATGTTTAAAGCCACCTACTATACCATAAGCTGCTATGAGATACGTTGATGTGCTTCCATATTACCTGTTCCCAAGGCTGGAAATGAGACTGATGTAATCTTCTTTTCTTCACACAGTTTCAGAACTGCTTCTACTGATTTGGTAATAGCTGGTATACTGGTTTGTCCTACCATGTGTATTATGTGCTTCACCGTCAGATTACCTGGCTTGGTAATCACCACACCGTCATTCGGTTGAGCACCTGGGAAAACAAATTAATTATTCTACAACATGTCTTGGAAAATAAGAAAGGAAATACATCAAAACTAAAACAGTCTGGGTGGCACATGGCAGGGGCTTACTTTGGAAAAGGCAAGGGGTCTCATGTGATCAAAGCAATTTACAGTATGGATCACCAACTGAAATTAATGGAAAGTCAGTTTAGGACACCACAAGGAACCCACAATGCCAGGTCAGAACTTTAAAAAGAAGTTCATACAGCACAAGGGTGCACTTGTAACTCAACAATATTTTGATTTGTCACTGCGTGTAGGAAGTACATGTTACGCTGAAAGACTGTCTAACTGGCGACCTGAGTTCTGTGCTAAAAACCACAAGGATTCCTGTGTGATCATCACCTCTGAGCATGTCAGTTGTTCATAATCCTCGTACTACAAGCAACTGTAAGATGCTGGTGTATTAGTAAAAGGCTATGGGCCATGTGTGATCCATTTAACACTAAACCCCACTAAATATACGTAACATGCATTCTTAAACCTGCTTAGTCCATTTCCAGGTCGAGGAGCACTGCAGCCCATTCTAACACCTCTAGGTGCCCTGGAAGGGGTACCAGTCCATTGTAGGCTCCATTTAAGCACACACTCATCCCAGGATCAGTCATAAGGACTAAGGAATGCTACTCCTGCTTTTTTACTCCTTGTCAAAAGGTAAGAAATACATTGGGTAAGGTGATTTGTTCTATGCAGTTTTATGCTTTAACAAATTCTCCTGAGAGTATCAATATGTTGCGTGTTCAAACATTCGTACGTTGGAACAATTTTGATGAGTACAGGCCATTCAGCTATAACTGGAATTGTAAAATAACTATTTGATAATTGTGATTTTTGAGCTCACTTATGTTAGCATACATGCAGCTGAAGTAAGGGCAATTTTTTAAGTCAAAGACCATTAGTGGTTAGAAGAGGTGCAGGGTTCACAGATAGACAGTCAAAAGAACATGCTGTGTTTGGGTCCTAGAAGAGCTCAGTCACATACAGCATATTCAAATAGTTACACATACCTGGTCATTGTCACAGATAGCTCACTGGGTTTTTATGGGCGCCAGGGAATTTCTGCTCAGAAACCATCTGCAAGAAGAATGCTTCCTGCACTCCGCCGAACCAAGACTACAGTCCACTGAAGAACTGGACGATGATTGTACTATTCTGATTGCTTCAATTCAGCCTGAATTCGTTTGTATAAATTATTATACTACATTGTATATTGGGAGTGAAAGATGAATTTTAAAGCAAATTAAATATATATCCTTTTGTTCCATAATCTTCTTGTCTTAATACTTCCACCATAGTTACTGAAGCGGCACATATACAGATTCAAGTACAGTATTTCCTGCATTTCTAAAAAAGAACACAATCCCAGGGAGCAAGCATTCCCTGCTGGAGACATCGGCCCATCAAACTTTCAAACAATTCTCTCAGGTTGTTCAAAATAACGTCAAGTTGGGATATGAAGGCCCATAAAGGCCTACTCTCCAGCATGTATTATTTGTCTATGGTTCTTTCTAACATTTCTGGGAAATGTACCATTAATGTTCTTGTGGAAGAATTTATTTTAAAACGACTGCTGGGAACCACTGTACTGATTCCTTTTCTTTTTTTATGCACTTTAATCATCCATCCATCTTCCAAACCTACTTTATCCTGAGCAGTTGTTCAGCAAGCATTGAGCACAAGGCAGGAACAACCCAAGCACAGGTCACCAGTCCATTACAAGAGAAACACACACACACAAGCATAAAGGCTGATTTACTGTCACCAGTCTTTCTAAACTGTGTTTCTTTGTCCCTTCTTAATCTCTGTGTGGTTAAACTGAAAAGGCTCAGCTCCTTCAATCTCTCCTCATAGCTCAAACCTCAGCCCTGGACTCAGCTTAACTGCTCTTCTCCGGACGTTCTCTAGTGTGGATGTCTCTTGTTTGTAATTGTTGCCCAAAACTTCATTTAGTACAGAACATGTATGTAAGGCCAAAATGTAACTAAGAAATTCACACTGTGCTCTGTACGTAGAACAGTACTTCTACCACCATCACCACCAGCAGTGCACAGAGCTGAACTGAAGTTGGCTGTTAACTTACCTTACTGACCTCCATGTCTTTGGAGGAAACAGAACATGAGCAGCAGACAGGCTATAGGATTTGAACCACTAATGTTGAATTGAGGAGGCAACAGTGCTACCCTCTTTGCCACCACACCACATAAGAAATGCGTGTACACTAAATTTATGGTATGGTATTTCTAACGTAGACACTTAAGTTTTTTTTTTTTTTGCATAAATGTTCTGTTAATTCAGTATTCTAGCTTTTTAAATATGAAACCCGAGGAAGTACACTGTATGCTGGCACTGTGCAGTTCTTCTTCTCCCACAAATGTACTACACTATCAGATTGTGGGTTCAGCACCGATGGAGATTTGGATGTTTGGCTTCATTTGTGGTTTCCATTTCCTATATAGCCGCCGTCTCCTTCTGCATTTGTTGGAAATGGACAGAAATTGCATCATTTTGGTCAATGTGAATCCATTGCGGCAAAATACGAAGTTCCGATCACATCTATATTTTAATCCTATCCTTGAATATTTCCATTCATCCATCCATTTGATATACCTGCCCAATCCGGTTCAGTCCTACCAGGCACCACAACTTAACAGCATTGAGTGGCAGTCTGTCGCAGGACAAACTCACCTGCACATGGCTTTGGGATGTGGGGGGAAACTGCAAGACACGCGTGTTTGCAAAGTCTACACAGGCGGCGATTTGATCACATTTCTACTTATGTCTCCGCAATGTTATCTCTGCCTATGATACTTAATAAAAATAAATACAGTGAGAATAATAAAAGGATTATTCAGTAAATAACTCATCTATAAAAATACTGGCAATTAGTATGCACCTTTATAAAACACAAGTGCCTGTGTATCTGTGTGTCCTTCTGGTTGGTAGGATTTAGGAGAAAAATTAAAAATAGGCAAAACATGTAAAAGAAGGTTAAAAAAAATCAACAATGATAATAAAAATATCAAATGTCTAAAAATAAGAAATTTGGTCTTGCCAGTCAATGCCATAGCGACAACCACCACATTTTCCCAGCAAAACACTTTGACTATAACAGCAGTCAGTTTGATGAGTCATACTAGAGGAAGCAGTGAAAATGGGGGACTCTATCTGAAGAGGAAAAGACCACTGCAAAGGAAAGGGATCAGGTGTGTATTATTACTATTATTATTATACCAGAGCAAATGGACAACCCATATATCAAATGAAGATCATGAGGTCTACATCGATTACTTAGATTTCATTCTAGACAGGTAGTACAGCTACATGTAATTCTAACTACTGCATAGCATCATTAGATTTACACACCTAAAACAGAACAAACAGCAAAAACAATTGATTCCAGTTCCATCAAATGATGATGGTGCTTATATAATGCACCGGTGAGGCCTCATCTGGAGTACTGTGTACAGTTTTGGTCACCAGGCTACAAAAAGGACATAGCAGCGTTGGAAAAGGTCCAGAGAAGAGCGACTAGGTTGATTCCAGAGCTACAGGGGATGAATTATAAGTTAAGATTAAAAGAGCTGAGCCTATACAGTTTAACCAAAAGAAGATTAAGAGGTGACATGATTGAAATGTTTAAAATTATAAAGGGAATTAGTACAGTGGATTGAGACTGTTACTTTAAAATGAGTTCATCAAGAACACAGGAGCACAGTTAGAAACTTGTTAAGAGTAAATTTCATATAAACATTAGGAAGTTTTTCTTCGCACAGAGAACCATAGACACTTAGAATAAGCTACCAAGTAGTGTGGTAGGCAGTAAGACTTTAAGGATTTTTAAAACTTGACTTGATGTTTCTTTAGAAGAACTAAGTGGATAGGACCAGTGAGCTTTGTTGGGCTGAATGGCCTGTTCGCATCTAGAATGCTCATCAGAAAACTCTTAAGTGTGCTTTTGAAAGTCCTGTGTTAAAGTGGCACCCCATACCTGGTTGTCTCAGACCCCCATGACGCAGAGCCAGAGTAAGGTGGGTTGGTAGTGAAAGTCATAAGATTAAATTGAGCTCTTTGCATCTCTCTACTGTATAGTGGCTATTCATGAGCAACAGAGGATGGCAGCCATAACACAACTGTGGATGTCAACCTCAACAAAGGCTTTAAAAAGCTGGAGTTTGCAGATGGTGCTCGGGGATGTGCTGGCCAGTTATTCAAAGATTTACTTTCAAGATGATTCCCACTACACAATACACAATTATAGAAATCAGAGTGGGAAGACAAAACATTTCACCAAAATAAACAATAAACCTTTTTCTGGGCTTACTATAAATCTTTAGGAAATACAATTCTGTCTCTTTCCTCCAATATAAAGCAATTTGACTAAAATACATAAAAAAAGGATAATGATGATAAAAATGAGTGATGAGAACTAGAGAGGCAAACTGGCAGAGGCACAGTCTTAATAAGTTAGATAATGTGCTTACCTAAACTCTGGCACTCATCTGCTACAGACTGCCCAGCTGCTTTCAGAATTGCTCCAGATACTCCTGAAATTCAGCAAGCAGGATAACCGTTAGCTGTCATGACTGCCACAACATGCTGTGATCAGGTCAAACAAACAGTGCAACAAAACCGTTAGAGTGTCAGGACAGCACAGGAAAGTGAACTGTTGGAGTGCATTGATGTGCTGTAGTGCTACTCAATAAGGTCTCTGTTTTTGGCAACATTACTAAATAAACTAAAATTAATTACTAATTATAAAAAAAAGGAAAATGGAATCCATTTCAAATTTCCAGTCGTGTTATTAGACATCAATACAATACAATACAATACAGTTTATTTTTGTATAGCTCAAAATCACACAAGAAGTGCCATAGTGGGCTTTAACAGGCTCTGCCTTTTGACAGAACAGACCACGAGTAATCCTCAATACAATATCTCTCTTATTATAAAAAAAAAATCTTGGGACGAGATGAGACTTTTTTCCTGCGATGAGACGTGATCTTTTGAAGAGAGACACTTTCACGTCCCATGAGACGGTCAAGCCACGTGATACAACCTTTGGAAGCAAGTTCCGTGATGCTTTTGGCAGACACACTTCCTGTGCTCTCAGCTCTTAAAATTTTTTTGTGGCAAGAGATTTAACCATGCCTGGGGCCAGAAAATGACAAAGTAGAACGTCATAAAGAATTCAAACACGTTGACACAATACACATGCCGAGCAGGTGGTTAGAGATAATGAAAGTAGGAAAATTCAAAAGTCTCAAAAAAATGATAGTAAAGATCGCATTAGCGCAAACAAACGTAAATTATCACTCGGTGAAATAATGGAACAGGGAAAAGAGATCGAATAGTGTTTGAGGATGTCTGCCGGAGAAGAGAGACAAAGCAGTGAGACCAAAGGGCAGCTGCTGTGCAGGCTTTTAAATGTTTGAAGCGCCGCATGAAGTACAGATCATGCAGCATGGCAGCAGCAGTAAACCAGCAGCTGATCGAGCAAAGAGGAGGTTAAAAAAATTCTTATTTGTTTCCTATTGTATCAGCATTTTGGGTTTTGGAGGAGCAGCAGCGTCTCCTTGGGGTGCGTTCAGCCCTCCTCTTCACAACAGTGCATAGCGCTGGTGAAGCCCCCTAGTAATAGTAAAATAAAAATATTACAAGTACAGAGCAGAATTTAACAGTACATGATATCACATAATAGGATTTGAATTTGGTCAGAGTCCTGGAGACGTCAGCCATCAAGCTGTCTCCCCTTATTGGCCATTCTACAGCTGAGAGACAGCGCTGGGCCAGCCAATGGAATGAAAGGACCCCTCTACCCGACAGTGCAATCTGTATGTGTCAACCTTTGAAACATTCTGCTCCCTAAACCTTAAGTGTCGTTTGGTCAAATGTTCACTTTTGAGTATCTGGTTTTAGTCCAGTGGTGTAGTTTATATACAGCATACATCTTCTGAAGGTACTGTAAAGTTGAAGTCATCCAAAAGCAGTTGATGTTCCCACATCATCATTTCCTTCATTTTCTGACAGGATGAAGCAGCAGGTAGAAGCCCCACATGGAACCCTTTTGAAGTGGAACAAAACCTAAAGATGTTCCGACTTTAAGGATGCAATCTGGTGGTATGTGAATGTCATCAAACTGGAAAAAATGGATCCTCATATAGCTCTGCAACCAGTTAACGTGAAAGGCATAAGTAGAACACCAGTGGATATCCTCATATGCAGCACCCATGTGCTCTGCAATAAAATTGTGAAGCTTTGCTTGCAAAGATGTCTCACTTTTCTAACAATAAAGTTCCCTTAAGTGGCTTCACTCCGTCACAACATATTGTCTTCTACAGATACCTGATTACAAGCACACTCATCTCATCACACTTCTTGTGATCCGATCCCTACATTTACAATGACCTGGCAGTTTTGTTTGTCTATTGATCCTAGCGTATCACACTGGAGGACATTGTTTGAGGTAAATAAGCCTGTTGAATATGTTCAAATTTACAGTAAATAACAAACAAACAAATCTGCTGATAAAAGTCTAGATGTGCCTACCAGATGAAAGGTCCAAAGTAGCGTTGGTGCTGTTCACGATTGCCTCCGTCCTTTCAGAAGTGAGATCTCCCACCTCTACTTGCAACTTTACAGTTCCGATTTTTATATCGATATTGGTGGGCGTGTTTGATGCATCTGTGGACAAAAGAAAATAGGCTTGTAAAAATGGATAATGACTTACCTACTGTAGTTTTGTGTTATAAAATATAATGTGTTTAGCTGAAAACATCAGCAACTATAACGGCAAATTCAACTTAAAAACAGAACAGCTGATGGATGATGACAAGAAAAGGCTTACTTTTGAATTCAAATTAATCAGGCCTGACTGAATCGGCATGGAAAAGCCAACTTTTGGTCTACTAAGACATTCTTTATATATTCAGATGTTCTCCAAACATTAACGTTTAATAAAACTAGTACTGAAAAGGGAAGGATTTCATAGCTGCACCAGAAATTCTACGGTTTATATGGTCTGTTCAAGTGTATATGGTGAGCATATACCACCACATGCAATGGAAATGGGTTTGGAATGCTTTGTGTCAAATTAATTTGCTCACAATCATGTTATAAATTAAAATTACCAAATTAACTTGTGTTCTAAAGTTAAGCATTATTTGTATCAATTTAGAAAAATTAATAGCCTTTTCCTGCAGTTTAAAATGAGTTCAATGCGAAAACAAAATCTTTAAAACGTGCAGAAAATGTCAGTTATTCACATCAAAAAATGTAATCAAATATTGGTCGATACTCGACCAGTCAACGTATGAAAACACAACAATAAATAGTTTGTTTTCTTTGGTAGAAGGTGACACACATCCAAGGTTGCATCGCAGCTATGTCTGGAAGGGCCAATGCAGCATGGAATGTGACTGTATGTGAAGTGCCATTTAGGAAAGAAAATAACCCTATGATATGAGTGTGCATCTGTCGTTAAACGACTGTGTCTCTCTGCGATTCAGTGTGTGCACCAGCACTGCATATAATACAATTGGATTGGAGTACACATGGGCTGCCAGGGTTGTTGCACATTTTGAAGCACATACACTCACAATAGTGTGATAACAGACGTGTACCCAAATCAGGTGATGTCATGGCATACCGACAGCTCTGCCTCTATACGTGACACAATTTGTGCATCTTTTGTTACAAGCCACGGCAGAGCATAACCGTTGATAAAACAGAATTGGATTGGACAGATACAAGGAGGTTAATGCACCATTCTGTGCAACACTGACGCAACAGACAATTGTGGAAAACATCAAAGCTCCAATGACAGCCACTGTAAGCAGACAACTGAACAGGAAACGTATCCTTACCTCAAGAAAACAGTATGAAGAACCTGTGATCAAATTACTTTTGTTGTCCCAAGAAGGCATCAGAAATGCTAAAGGCTCGTTTTCTTGTGCTGAAATCTTTACTGCTTTAAAATGGACACCATCAGTAAGATTTGAGAGTTTTGCTTTCACGTTTGGACTCGTACTAATTCAGCAAACCTATGCATTTTTTTTTACTTTACAGAAAGCGCTTAAAAGTAGGACACAATTTCATGTGGAAAATTTATATATACCATGATTATGAAGAAATAACTTTGATTTGAAAATAACCTAACTTCCCTTCCCTTCAAAAAAAATGTAAAACCAAAGGGTACCAAATAATTGGTGTTAGCAAATTAGGTTTTTAACTTTTTAAAATAATCTGAAACATGCTTTCAAGGAGTCATGAACACACATGAACACAGACAGAAGAGCAGCTTCAGCGACAGACTGCTGTCACTGTCCTGCTCCACAGACAGATTGAGGAGATCGTTCCTCCCCCAAACTATGCGACTCTTTAATTCCACCAGGGGGGTAAACGTTAATATTTAACATTATACATAGTTATTGTCTGTTTTTTTTTTCACCTGTATTATTATCATTCTTTAATTTAATATTATTTATTGTATCAGTATGCTGCTGCTGAAGAATGTGAATTTCCCATCGGGATTAATAAAGTATCTATCTATCTATCTATCTATCTATTGATGTGTGTTCAGTATTTGTAGGGTGCCATTTTGAAAATCTCAGCCACCTGTATGAACTGTGAACACTTAACTAAAAGACTTTTTTAAAAATGTTTGTAAGCTTGTTATTCCATTTGCATTGACCTGAGCCAATTCTTATTTACCATATATACTCGCGTTAAAGTTCTCTCACGTATAAGTCGGGGCTTGATTTTACCGTATAATTTCTGGTATTTTATAATGTCGGTCATATAAGTCGAATGCAGAAAACTCACGCTATTGGTCCAAAGAGATTACGATATGCTAACGCCCACCTAGAGAGTAACCACGGAGCACACTGCCTTTTTTTCTATGTATCGTGCCTACGTGACCACACGGTAATACCCGAAATATTCCAAAGCAACGTTTGCACTGTTGTGTGTTTTTTGTATCTCACACCCCCATACACCTTTATCGTATGAGCGTCCCTTATCTATGATGGAGTGTTTGATCAGAAGGAAATATGAAACTGGTTTTAAATTGAAAGTCGTTGAAAGTCATATTTTAGGATTGATTTTTCGGGTTTCAAGACCTGACTTTTACACGAGTATATACGGTATATATTTTCTTTTAAACCACATCATTAATTCTTCTAATACTTATCATTTGTGATTATCTATTTTAGAAAGGAAAGTATTCACTCTGATTAAACAAGGAATTCACAATATATGAGAACATTGAAAGACAAAATGACATCTGCTCATAAAAGCTGTAAGCTCCACTTGAACACATGTAGAAAACACCCCTTGAACTCGTGTATGTGGCCACTGTAGTCTTTGAGAAAGGAGAGCTGGCCTGACCATGACACACTCGTCTGAAAGACAGACATTTTGTAGTCAGCAGTACCTTCAGTGTCCGACTTTGAATCTTCGTCATTGCTGGCAGTGGCGCCCTGCAAAATGCGTTAAAAAAAATTACTCCAAAAAGCATCCACAGATGCGGCAGAAAGCTCAAAATTAAAAGCATATTTTAGTTTTAAATAAAACATATTGAAATTCTATCTGCTGTGTTATGATTCATTACAACAACAACAACAACATTTATTTATATAGCACATTTTCATACAAAAAGTAGCTCAATGTGCTTTACATAATGAAGAAAAGAAAAATAAAAGACAAAATACAAAATTAAAATAAGACAACATTAGTTAACATAGAAAAGGAGTAAGGTCCGATGGCCAGGGTGGACAGAAAAAACAAAAAAAAACTCCAGACTATTACTATTACATTACTATTCTTGATACTTTAAGATCGCTTTTCCCATACTGAACAAGTCTGAAAATAGTGACAGATTGATTTGAATTAAAAATGTATAGTATAGCACCTATATACAGATGTTCGATGGATTGCAGATATATTGCATTATTGTTTATCTTTTACTTGAAGCGCATTTGTAAATATTTTCAGAGCTCTAAGCAGGACTAATAGAACAGGAGCTGCCTAAGAATTACGTGGATTCAACTCCAGTCCAGCTACTAGGGAATGCTCTACAGAAAATAACAGCGGGTGCTACATAGAGATGACATACCTTCATTACATTTTCCTTTAAAAGGAACCGGGTAATACTCCACAGCTTTATTCCAGTCACAAAATCCTGCAGGATGTTGTCCTTGTCCACAACAATATATATTAGCTTGAGGGACGATGAGGTCTGTTTAGATAAATGATTTTCAAATCCTTGTAGCATGGCATTAATGACATTCCTGGCTTTTAATGTTCCTCCTCCTTAAATGAAGAATAACAAAAAAACACACACACACCTTTGTCAAAATAAAAGATAAGCCATAAAAGTTAGAATGTATTATATAAATCAGAATTGCAATCACATAAGGATTTAGTAAAAAAAGGAAAAATGATGTGCGCACTCCATTACCTGTCCCAATGGCAGGAACAGACAGTGTCGAGATTTGTTGCTTCTCACACTCCTGGAGCACTTTTTCCACTTTAGACGTCACGTCACTTATGGTTTTGGGCCCAGCTAAATGTATGATGAAGTCACAATTGAGTGAGCCGCCACTGGTTACCACAAAGTCCACCGTTGCATGACTGCCTGTTTAAAAACAAACACTTTGGCATATTATTCCATATCAATGTTATGGCTTATAAACATTTTCCATTTGTTGTATCACAGCTGTTTATTCATCTAGGTGTCATAATTACACAATGATTTTTTCAAATTAAATTTAAACTGGTATAGACTAAAGATACAGGGAGATTCACTCGAAAGAGGCCCGAATATTCTGTAATAACTCTTGCTAGGATGAAGCAATCTGAAAAAACAACGTGCAATGTGCTCCTCATGTATATGGAGCTTCGAACAAGCAGGGGTGCCCCTGAGTCGGAGCGATGACGTAGACACTGCACAGCTGTCGTGACGTTTAACCTCCGTTTGCAACTTCTGGGTACATACCACCCGTATCCCTTCACTCAGTCACTCGACTTCTCATCAGGATGGTGGTGTACAGTATTGAGCAGCGCGTCTTCATCGTGCGAACCTATGGGTTCACCAATTCGTTTAAGCGATGTCAGAATCAACTGGATGATCGCGAGTTAACGAAAGGTTACTTCCAGCAAGATGGAGCAACGTGTCACACATCGGCAAGAAGCATAGCAGAAATTGAGTCTTTCTTCGGCAAACAGGGACATTTCAAAGGTGCTTTGGCCACCACGGTTGCCGGATCTGACACCACCAGACTTCTTCCTTTGGGGTATGCTCAAAGGAAACGTCTATCGGAACAAGATTTGAAGGAAAACATCCAATGTGAAATTGCTGTTATTCCCTCACCCCAACCCCAAAGATGCTTGCCAAAGCGTTCAGGAACATGTGTCTGGCAGAAAATGGAAACCACTTCCAGCATCGCATGTAATGCAATCGATTACACATACGTCAAGGTATATAGGGTATTTTGTTGGTTCAGATTGCTTCATCCTAATGGGAGTTACAACAGAATATTGGGGGCCTCTTTCGAGTGAATCTCTCTGTATTTCTAGCTGGTTCAGTATTGACTTGTATGAAATAATGCAATTAAGATAAAGATATTGCTTAGATTCTAATCTTTACCTGCTTACACAAATAAATCTTCATTAAGAAACTGAAAAAATGTCATAGGCTACTCACGGCTATTTACGGAGTGACATTGATATAAATATCTAGAAGTAAATACACATTGAAATATAAATTTAATGTAGAATGAACACAAAGACATAGTTTAAACTTAAACAAGAGTTTAAACCTGAACTTTTAACAAAATGCTACTTCAGCAAATACAACCTGAATCTGAGTGGCTTCCTAAAAGGCGTTGAAAAGATAGCAAATAAGAAAACGAGGCCAGTGTATTAATTCTCAGTTTGGTATGGCATATGAGACACAGACGCTTTGAGTAAAATATAAAAGATCCAAATGACTGTTGACTTGGAATGCACTGCTGATGACTGATTTAATTGAAAGAATAAGCATCTCTTAAATTAACATACATTAAAACTTGTGTTAAAACTCCGAAAATACTATCCTCAATTGTTCATCAACATCAACAACTTGATAATTATACTCTACACAAGTGTTTTTCAGCTGGTGTGCCATGAAAATAACAGTGTAGTAGCCCCGAGTCCTGACCTGAGAGAGACTCTCTGCTCAGGTGGTCGAGACCCGTCTGAGGAGGATGGGCCTCCCGACATAAAAGCAGCTCTGTGATCGCCTTAAATTTCGTCGCACTCCGACTCCTCTACTCTGTCTATATGGTGTTTCGCCTCAGCGTTCGTCGCTCTTTCACGGTTGAGCCCCTCTACTCACTCTTACACGGGGTAGCTGCAGCACGGGTGAGGACAAGAAGTAGCAGCGCGGTGTGCGACTCCTGTGCTCCGCCACCAACCTCGACACAAAAGCGCTTCAGTTCTAGCACCTTCCACACTCATGCTCCTTTCACCCTTTTCCCAGGACTTTCTGCTCCCACTCAGATGTTTCATTTGCATAACGCACTGCGCCTCCTGAAAGTACAGTGCTCAGCAGCTGTCCAGCCACATGGCCCTCTGCCTCTCCAGCATGAACCGTATAGTATTATTGTTTCGTAATGTTAAAAAAAATTACATGAAAATACCACCCTGACCAAAGTTCTGCCTGAGGCGTATGCCTCGTTTTCGTACCTGGAAGCAATATTTTTAATGCGTTAAACAGAGGAGATTAATCGCAAAAATTGATGCGTTTACTTTCCCAGGCCTAATATTTATTCATCTATCTATTTGCATATTTGTTTATTAAAACAGCTTCTGTAAAAAGCCCGATTTCCCCATGGGGACAAATAAAGTTCTTTCTATCTATTTGTCTGTCTCTGAAGGCTGTGGTTTTAATTTAATTTGTGTGAAATGGATGGTTGTGTGAAGGTCTCACCTCTGGTGTGGGGCGAATCGAGTGTTTTGGGTGGTCCTCTGACCAGAGAAATTCAGAGTACTTCTAGTGTGCTTGTTGAGTAGATGATGTTTGTTTTTCAATATGGCGAGTCGTTGAAGCCTTTATATCCTTCCACCTGTTGCTTATCTAGTCACACTCAAAGCAGCAGGATAGCAAATATTTATGCCATCTTGCATTTTTTCTGGGGAGGTGGGACACCAGGATGCAGGTGCCATATGTCCCCTGAGTGACCTCTTCATGACAGGTTTTATCTTTAGATGTTGTATTACATGCACTGTCTTCTTATTCTGATCCTCGCTTCACTATCTTCACACACTCCTCATTGCCAGGCAACACGGGAGAAGTCGGCGTAGACACGTTTAGAAGGAGTGCTGGTGATGTTGCGGATTTTAATTAATGGTCAGAAGACGTTGTGGAAAAACAAATATGGTAACACTTTACTTTAGGTACTTCAAAAATGCATTTATTCCTCATTCACTACTATGTTACAGGACCTTAGTAAACACTTCCCTGGGTCTTCATAACACTTACAAAGCATCAATAAAGTGTTTATTCATCTCTGCAATGTGACCCAGTAACAAAACGACACTTTGAAGTGGTCTGAGGTGGCTTACCTGAGACATGTTACTCTTCATATTACATATTTAGTGTAAGACGTGTGAATCCTTCTTCATATTAAAAAGTCATTTTACCATCATGTCAATATGGCACACAGCACAGAGATGAATAATCCATCTAGTGATGTTTTACAAGTACTACGAATAGCAGAAGAAGCCTTTATTAAGGTCTTGTTACGTAACAGGAAATGAATAATGAATGTGTTTTGCAGTACCTAAAGTGTTATGATAAATAAAAGTGTTGAACGTCACAATATTGGCTTTTGCATATTGAGTTTTTCTTAAATATCAAATCAAATTGATCGGGAGTTCACATCCTGGGTTCTCCCAGCGTGAAGGGTGCTTTGAGTAGTGAGAAAAAGCGCCATATAAATGTAAAGAACTATTATTTTTAAATTTGATATACCCCAGCCCGTGCACCATCACAGTAAAACTTCATACAAACTAAATATTTGGCTCCTGAACTAACCAGAAAAGATGCATGTCTCTAAATCTCTCTCTCTCTCTATATTATATATATATATATATATATATATATATATATATATATATATATATATATATATATATATATATATATATAAGCTACCGTAGCTGTTTGTTTGTCTGTCCAGGATGTTAAATCACCTGCAGCTCGCAAACCGTTTGAATTATTCACCTGAAACTTGGTACACATACACTATGTGACGCCTGCTATCCGCTTTCGGGGTGATGATTGACCTCCAAGGTTATTCCTCTTTTTATTTTATTGTAGAATCAACTCTTGGCAGCAGCCAGCAGGGTGGCTGTGTGGTGCATGTGTACGAGCGCCGTTCTCATTCCTACCACTTTCACTGTCACTTCCCCTACGTCTTCATATCTTAATTTTTGAGGCAGATTTGAAGACTTAAGTGCCAGCTTAAGTGAAAAATTAAAGAAAACGTACTAAGTAATTACAAGTCAAGTGTATTCACTGCATGTTATCGTGCAGTGCGCAGTTATTGGTATATATATATATATATATATATATATATATATATATATATATATATATATATATAAAATCCAATGTCTGTCTGTCTGTTTGTCTGTCCGCTTTTCACGAGAGAACTACTTAATGGATTTAAATCGGGTTTTTTCCTAGAATTTGTTTGAACATTCCGGTTGATTTTGCGACCTCTCTCTTGGCGCCAAGTATCATAGTTCACTTGCAGTACGATTTTTTTGTGTGAATCCGAGAGAAACGTAGCAGGCTGAGGAGAGGAGTGTGGGGCCGAGGGGCGTTGCTTACCTCTGCTTAGCTAGCAATCGAGAGAACTACTTAGTGGATTAAGATCAAGTTTTTTTCTAGAATTTGCTTGAACATTCCGGTTGATTTTGCAACTTCTCTCATCGTGCTAAGTATCATAGTTGGCTTGAAGGAGCGATATATTCGTGCTAATCTGAGACAGAGGCTGCGGGCCGAGAGGAGGGGGAAGCATGATATCAGGAGTAGGGAGTCAGTCTACCTCTGCATTTTGGAGTGTACCTTGCCTCCACTTAGCTAGCAATACCTTTTTCTTTACTGATTTTTAAAGTTTGTCCTGTTTCACTACTACTACGGGGAACGGCTAGTAGGAGATATTTTAGTGGATAAAGATAATATAATTTAATGACAAAGTTGTGGTATTTCATTGCTATGTTTCACCTGAAATTAACCAACCACATGGCTATTCAGTTGACAGAAGAAAACAATCAGCAGGTATTTCACTATTTGGATTAAGATATTACAATAACATAACCTAGATAATGCAGAGAAACTCCAGAGATTGACAGAATTGCACAAAACAAAAGGACTGTATCAAAGCAGACTGCTAGAAAGCTTCAGATGGTCCAGTGAACTTCTTCTGAAGCTCCATCTACTCCATAAAAGGATATTAAAACGAAGAGACGTGCAGATCAGAAGCTGATGTAACACAAAACTAAAATGATTGTTTTTTTTTTCCTTTAAGACAGTCCTACACTTTGGTTTCAGGTTTCTTTCGAGGTGTGTAATGACTGTAATAGCACCGTTATGCTAGTAAAGCAGTTTGCACAAACAAACACACTCCAAGCTGCCTTACAAGTGCATACTTAGTTTATATGAAGATATTGTTGTTTACATTTTGTTACTTTGCCGTGTTACCTGCTCAAGGTGACAGAGTCTGTCACAGGTGACAATTAAACAGGTACGTTCACTAAGTCACGCCGCCTGAAGGCAAACAGAGCCACCCTGCTCTAAAGGGCACACCTTAGTAAAACTTCATGCATTACCACTTACACCCAGTAGATGGCACAAATGTACCAGTACAGCTTGTCCCATTGGATTGTGGCCCTCAGTTGCAGGGTCCGAGTTCCTTGAAGGCTACTGGTCCTCTAATCCACTTACCGAGTATTTTACACTCATCCTGAATAGAGCTTCCGGCTGCTTTAAAGATGGCTCCCGATACCCCTAGACAGACAAAGAAAGAGAAGCCAATGCAGTTATTGAATTTTTACTGCTTGGTTTAAAATCCATGAAATGAAGAGGAAGAAGTGCATCCAGAATCAGAAGAGAGTCTGCGCCATCTACAAACACCTATGAACCGCTGAAGATTTAAGGAGAACTAAAATTACAATTCAGCCTATGTACTTTACTTTGCACTATTTAAAAAGTTCCAGCTGATTGAAGCTGAATATGCTGCCTACAGTAGTAATATGAATACAGCAGTGTGCAAGAATCTATGAAACCTGCCTAATAATCTCTCATTCTCTGTCTGTGTCTGCAAGATTTACTCATTATCCATGGGTTACAAAACTAAAAACTTGAACACCCAGAGCTTTAACATGGGCAGTGCACCCAATGATTATTGGGAAGTGGAATATTGCCGACTTGTTGCAGCACATTGTCGAAGAACAACTCCTGGCTCTTGAGAGTCACGTTCAGCAACTCCTAGCCAGACAAATGCACCTCAGGGAACTGAAGGCTTGTCCACTAAATCAGTCCTCCTCAGCAGTTGAGATCATTGTAACTTGTCTCGATTCAGCAGCATCAAACCCGCGCCATGCCGCACGTTCACTGGGCCAAGTGAGTTTTTACTCCCCACTAATACTCGGAATGACGACGACAATGGAATCTGGCTGTTTCAGCAATGCAGATGGGGGCTCAAGGCTAGATCATTCTCCGTCAGCTCAGCCAAGCATCGCCATCCAGAACCACTTCGACCCTCTCCACTCCACCACCATGCCAGCAGTCTTCGGTGAAGAATTTGTTACTGGGGACTCAATTGTATGCAACCTTAATAGTTCATACCCTAAACAGAAATCTTTCATTTCTTGCCCAGTGCACGTGTACAAGAAGAGCACTGATAATCTTCAAGAAGCATAAGGACAGGGCTGTTGGGACCATCATATTACATGCGGGCGTAAATGACATGCGTCATTGACAGGTTCTAAAGGTAGACTTTGCAGCACTCCTTCTAGCCATCATGTAAAGCACTTTGAGCTACATTATTTGTATGAAAATGTGCTATATAAATAAATTTGTTGTTTTTGTTGTTGTTGTAGCCAAGAAGGACAGGACCCCGGCTGCGTGAATCATCATTTCAGGTCCCCTGCCTCTGGCTAGAATTTCAGATTAATTGTATAGTTGTCTGGTGGCCTTGAACAACTGTTTGAGAAGCTTCTAGCAAAGAGACAAAACTTCAGTTTCAATGGACCACTTGGATCTTTTCTGGGAGAGACCACGTTTCTTCAAGTGAGATGGTTTGCATCCAAACAGATTCGGCACCCTGATCATCTCCGAAAACATCTCGAAGGTAAGCAAACTTTCCTGACTACATAATTTTACTCCTAATGTTTTCCATAATGCCTTGCTAGGATGTGATAATTCTGTACTGAGTTCACCTTTAGATGTACATTGTATTAGCACTATAATAACCAAGCATAATCTAACCAAAAAAAACAAAGCAGTATAAATGCAAATAATTTAATTACAATTTCACCTTTAGATGTGCGCTGTATAAGAACGATGACAACATATTATAGATTCAATAAAAAAATTGTATAAAGCAGCATTAATATGAAAAACTTTATTACCATTCCAAGCTGATGTAGCACTCCGATTTAGCTCTGCTCTTCCAAGAATGTAAATGTGGCTTTGCTAAATATTAGAGCGCTAACCACCAAGACTTTTTACATTAACAATCTTATCGGTGATAGGAAAATCGACTTTCTCCCACTAAGTGAAACATGGCTCAGCTCAGATGGTGCAGTAGTGTTAATTGAAGCAGCACCTCTAAATTACAGCTTTGCTCATTCGGTTTGCCAAGGCAAAAAAGGCGTGGGGTTTAGGGAGTATTTACTCAAGCCGATCAAATGTTAAAAATTCCAGTTTTGGTACTTTCACGTCTTTTGAGCATATTATCATTGTTATTCAAGGAGTCTCCCAGTCTCTTGTATTGACCAATTATAGTAATATAATACGTCTTTTATTGAAGAATTCAAAGACTTGGTATCTATAATAATAACTATGACAGTTTCCTAATTATACTGTAGGTGATTTTCATTTTCATGTGGATATCCAATGTGACTTGAAAGCAAGAGAATTCCTGAACTTACTGCATTATTTTGACCTCAGTTGGCACATTAGCCATTTCACACATACTGTAAAGGAGGACACATGTTGGATTTAGTGATTTCAAAAGAATCAAAAGTTGACGTGAGGCAGCTCGTGGATATCGGTATATATTTTTTTGCATATTATTTAATGTAAAAATGCTGATAACTACAACTAATGAGAAGCATATTGATAAAAAAACATTATTTTGAAACATATGTAGCTTCAATGTTTGCTAATATTTTAAATAATCAAATCAGATTATAGTGCTTACCTCAATAGAGCTGACAGTGTTAATAGTAAGGTGGAGAATTTTTATGCTAAGGTGTGAGCTGCAGTTGACATATTGGCCCCTGAAAAGACCGTTAAGAAATCTTCCAGTACTATTATACCTTGGAAGGCCCAAAGAGTGTTTGATTCAAAGAGAACATGCCGTAGAGCCGAGTGTAAATTGGGGAAAAAACACAAACTGAATAGCATAGAATAGAACAGAACAATGCAGTCTTCCTTGAGAGGACGTCCTATTTCACTAAAATTACAAATGAAAATGCTGATAATCCAAAAGTTTTATTCTCTCAACTATTGATCATCTTTTAAACCCAGCTCACTCAATGGGATGCTTGCTAAATACTATTAGTGAAACCTGTGGAGCTTTTGCTTTATTTTTGTCCATTATTAGATACGGGACTCTTCCCTGACTGTCTAAAGACTGCAATTGTTAAACCACTGCTCAAGAAAAATAATCTCGACCTCTCTGTTTTCAACAATTTTAGACCAATTCCTAACTTGCCTTTCTTAAGTAAAATTCTAGAAAATGCAATTATTAAGCAGCTAAATGATTACTTGATTCAACATTTTATTCTTGACAAGTTTCAGTCAGGTTTTAAAACCAGGTTTAGGATATATATCTGTTCTTAATCTCTTATACTCGAGTACAGCTTTTGACACCATAGACCACAGTATTCATATAAATGGCCTCAGACAGTGGGTGGGCCTCTCTGACAGCATCTTGAACTGGTTTCAGTCGTACTTAAAAGGTAGAAAATTCTCTGTTAAATGTGGGGATTGTGTTTCCTATGGCGGAGTGGTGGCTCTGAGGCTAGGGATCTGCATTGGCAATCGGAAGGTTGCCGGTTCGAATCCCGTAAATGCCAATAGGGACTCTGCTCTGTTGGGCCCTTCAGCAAGGTCCTTAACCTGCAATTGCTGAGCGCTTTGAGTAGTGAGAAAAGCGCTATATAAATGCAAAGAATTATTCCTGGATACATGATATTGTATATGGTATGCCACAAGGATCTACTCTGCGTCTGCTGCTCTTTTCAGTCTACATGCTTCCATTAGGTCAGATTATATCAAAGCACAGGGTGAGCTACCACAGCTATGCAGATGACACACAGCTTTATTTATCTACTAGTCATTAAGCCCGTTACAATAACGGGCGCTCGAACAGTAGTGCATAAACATTAGTAGAAACAGTCTATATTAAATGGCAAGGGACCTTGACCTCATTCTTTTTGTTGGTCGTATTTTTCTTTGTCTTTTAGCCTTTCTTTTGTTGATGTTTACTTGCTGAGCTGACCGCTCTTCGTGGGCTGCCGCTGTGTATTGTATGTCTTTAATTTTCTGTGACAGTAATACTGTCTTGTACGTCCATAATATACCTTTAATTTTCTCTGGTGGTAATACAGGCATGTGCGTCGGTAATATGCCTTTAATTTCCTCTGACAGTAATACTGGCTTGTATGTGGCTGTAATATGAGTCACTGTATTGTGTACCTTTAATTTCCTCTCGCAGTAATACTAGTTTGTATTTCCGTAAAACGCCTGTAACTTTCTCTGACAGTAATATTGTGCATCGCACCGTTCCCCGCGCATGCGCACTTCACCAGAAGACACACACACACACGGACACCTGGACGCACACAGGGATTTTATTATAAAGGATAGTGCCTGATGACCCTGATGCTCTTGGCTCTCTGATCTAATGTCTTAGCAGTATTTCCGAATGGATGAGTAGTAACTTTCTCAAACTAAATAGGGAGAAAACAGAAAGCTTAGTAATTGGTGAACATGGAAATAGTAAGAATATTAGAAATAAACTCGACCCCTTAGGTTTAAAAATCAAGGCAGAAGTAAAGAAATTAGGGGTAATCTTTGAATCTGATCTAAACTTTAAATCGCATATTAACCAGATAACTAGGACTGCATTTTTTCACTTAAGGAATACAGGAAAAGTTTGACCTCTTGTAACTTTACAAGATACTGAAAAATTAGTTCACGCTTTTGTTTTTAGTTGGCTAGATTACCATAATGTACTCCTAACCGGACTACCTAAGAAAAACATCAATCACCTACAATTAGTGCAGAATGCAGAAGCCACAGTCTTAGCTGATAAAAGAAAATGTGAGCACATCTCACCAGTTTTAGAGCTGTTACATTGGTTACTTGTGTTATTCAGAATTGACTTTAAAATACTATTAATGGTTTAAGAAAGCATTAAATAATCTCGCTCCTTCCTATATCCTCTTACACTCCAAGTTTTAACCTTAGATCTTCTAAAAATGGTTTGCATATAATTCCAAGAGCCAAACTTAAAAGAAGTGGTGAGGCAGCCTTTTGCTGTTATGCAAGTAAATCTGGAATACTTTACCTACAGAAATTCGCCAGGATAACACTGTGGAACATTTTACAAAACTACTAAAATCCATTATTTTAATTTGGCTTTCTCGTAGCTACATTTCAGTTGTATCCCTGATAGACTATATGGGCATTGAATTCTCATATTATTCAGGAATTCACTACCTGTACTAATCCCCACTATTCTCTGCTGTCTTTTCTGGTTCTTCTGTGGTGGTGATCTGCACTACCGCCACCTGATCAAGGCACCATGCAGCCCCTGAGGTGACAGACTGAAGGCGGATGTCTCGTCTATTTACAAAACCAACTTCATCAAATCCTATCATATTAACCATGAAAACTAAGAGGTCTGATTTAGGAACATTTATGTGGGAGCTGGGTGGTCTTTTGGCCTTGGAACCCCTGCAGATTTTGTTTTGTTTTTTTTTTCTCCAGCCTAACTGGAATTTTTTTTTTGGTTTTTTCTGTCCTCCCAGCCATCTGGCCTTACCTTTTTTGTTGTTACTTAATTCTTTAATATTATTGCCTAATCTTAATTGTTTTGTTTCCTTGTAACTTTCTCTTTGTTACCTTTGTAAAGCACTTTGAGCTACGTTATTGTATTAAAATGTGCCATGGAAATAAATGGTGCTGTTGTTGTTGTCAGCATCATTCTTACTTTATTCTTAATTTAATCCACTTACAGTATTTGATAAACTGTGGGTGAACCACATGAAGGACAGATAAACTCTTACCTGTGGTCGAGTTGAAAGTCTTGTTGGTCGTGTTAACAATCCCTTGGACGGTCTCCAATGTGAGGTCTCCTTTCTTTACAGCCACAGTGACATTGCAGATTCTCACTTCAATGGCGAAGATAGGACAGCCTTGGAGGCAAACAAGGAGAGATAAAAACTTAAGGACTCGTTACTAGAAAGCAGCACAAAACTCACAACAAACTAAGAAGCATTACACAGTTTTAATAGACACCACCGAGCAAGTGCATTCAGAATAATTTGCTATGACTGGTCACGGTTTTCCCTTTTTTGTGACACCATATGTAGTATGCAGCTGCCTCGCCACCTTCTCTCATATAAGTCAGTAGGAGTGTAGGAGAAGAGTTCAGACCTACTTCAAGTCTTCAGATGTGAGAGAATTACACAGTAATGTAAGCAAGTTCATAGGCTAAAGAAGAAATCATTCCAATTCCAAACTGGTTGTCTGAATACTTTCATAATGCACAGCGTGTAAGGGCCATCAACCATCTAAATAATGAGGGTTTGCTGTGATTAATTGCAAATAATAATTTTACTTGAAATGAAGACCCTATTAAAATGTATAACAAAAGTTTAAAGTACATTTAATTACATTTTAAAATATGTGTATACTGCATCTGTGTTTTACATATGATTCAAACTAAATCATGTTGTTTACTGGCTAATTATAAGACAAAAGGTAAACCTTGATACATCCTGAAAATGTTTTGTTTAGGGAGTTCACCAAACAGAAACTAAATTTCAGGAAATCCAAAATCTTTCAGTGATAAGGCCTGAAGAAGGCCTAACAACACAAATGGAGAGAGTGGCAACTTACTGACTGGTGCTGTGGATTTGGCATTGAACGCACAAACTCCTAGCATACCCGCTGATCTGATGGGGTTTAATATTAAATTAAATCTGCACCAGAATGAAAATGAAAAACCTAACAACAGCCAAAAAAAAGACAATAATGACAAATACAAGAACATAAAACATGATGTTTTCCCATTTTACTGTAAAGGGTGCAGTCCAGGCATAGAAGACTAAAATCACAGGTCTCTATCTGAAGTGATAGATGCTGTGGAAGGAAATGCATGGCATGGCTGCTGCAACTCTGAGTGCAAGCAAGAACCCTTCACATCCAGGCTGAGCAGACCAGGCCACACATGAAAGGAAAGAGAAAGCCATTGGGAACTGGGATCGCACATTCAGACGCACCAGAAGGTACGTCCAAGTGTGTGTCTCAGAAGAACCCAAAATTATGCCGATTTGATTTAAGAGCATTGGGGGGATAGGAATCTAAATTGAACTTTTAACTCTTGAAAGCCTTTTGCTGTGTGTAATCTGTATTTTTACAGTGCATATGTGATATTCACTTATATGCTGAATCTGTTTTATCTTCAAAGAAAATAAGTAAGTATAACCTGAAGACATGAAGATGTATGTTTAAGCTTTCAAAGCGACCAATATATTGTATACATGCAGAAAACACTACACAGTTTAAATATTTACATACTGACACACTGAGGGCAGCTTGAAAGTTCAGATAATGGATGACACAGGATGACTATGTTTACAAACACCTTCTCTCTTCGTCCCTCTGCAGATCGGAAGATTGACGTAACTTCTAGTATCTGCCCACTTGAACCCACCTCTTCCTGTCGGAAGTCCTTATCAGCGGAATCTTGAAACAGCCAACTTTGAGACTCACATCTGCAAAGGCTTTTTTCTTTTCTTTTTTAATGCGTTTATAACTCGCCTTTTGTTTGAATTACAGTGTATGGGGTTTGCCACCAGGGACCCCAACACTTCACGGTTGTCTGTGGTACATTGAACCACTTTCTCATTTTATCCTTACTTATTCAATTAAAGAAGTTTTCATTTTAAAGATGTTAATTTTGATTGATTACACATACACACATACATACGTAACACACTTCGACTAGCTGTGTTGCCTGGCCTTGGCTGGGACATTTCCTGAGAGAGTGGGCATCAGTTATAGTGGTGTCGGTTAATCTGATGTATCAGCAGTACTGTGAAACTAACAGAGTAGCTTTACAGATACAATATTTGCCCAAGTGCAGCCATGTAACGGGTGACACCTCAGCACCACACCAGTTTGAATGCAATGGAACAGTGTGAGGTTGTTTGTTTGTTTTTTTTTAATGCGGCTGGTTAGGTATAAATATAAATTTCATCCTGAAGCATATTCTGTAAAAATGGTAGCTTGAGTCAGATTTCAGTGTAATCTTCTACTGTTACAAAGTTTTGGAGGGCTTAGATCAAAAGCAATATAAACTGAATCGTGCTTTACTTTAACTTATCACATACAGCACTGATGTTTCGAGGCTGCACATGTACAGTACATGGCCCGTCCAATGAATTGAACATTTATGCACTGTACCGATAAAAACAGGTGAAAAGAAATAACAGTGAACTACTGCAAGTACAATGTCCACCTCCTCTATGTTCTGTCTGTGGGGGACCCCTTTACTGAGCTGTGCAAGCATTTAAACCGACCAAGGAATGCCATCGCTCCCAGCTTGCATTGTACCCTGGACTTCAAGTGGGCCGACATGCCGTACCAGAACTTCCCTGCTTCAGCTTTGTGAACCCGAGTGTAGTGACCTCCAAGGGGTCATTCTGTTTCTCTAGAACATTGTAATTCACCACCAAGGGCCCGTCGTCCCCCACCCTGTTGTTTGAAGTGTATTTATATAAGCACACCTGACAATCCATCAGAAACAGGTCTGCCCTCTCTAAATTTGTACGTATCTTATACCATATTGTGAGGAGTAGGAAGAAGCTGACAGAACACAGAGTACAGTGTTTACACAAGGACACAACTTGCTAAGCATGTCTTCTTTGAGCTTTGAGTCTTCACTTCACATCGCTTCTTGTTCATCTGCGTGAAGCGGCAGTCAAAATCCTTGACACAATTATAGCCTCTGATTGGTCAGTGGTGTTGTGCTGGTGCAGCTTATCTGCACGTACTGCAAGCCACATTTCTTTATGCTGAGATGCAAAAAGGATGTGGTGCCTAAGAATAACACACTCGCTACAACAATAATATTGAGAAATACAAAAAAAACAAGAGTCGGCTAATTTTCTCTTTCCTATAACATCACCAAGTTTTAATTTAATCAGTCAAAGCGTTTGAGATTTTGGGGTACCGTATATACTCAAATATAAGCCGAGTTTTTCAGCACCCAAAATGTGCTGAAAAACTTCACCCTCAGCTTATTTTGGAGTTGGCTGCCCCCGCCAACCCAACAGAAAGCTGTAAAGGTACACACAGGCGCGTGTGAGAGAGAGAGAGAGAGAGAGAGAGAGAGACACACGCACGCGAGAGAGAGAGAGAGAGAGAGACGCACGCACGCGAGAGAGAGAGAGAGAGAGAGAGAGAGAGACGCACGCACGCGAGGGAGAGAGAGAGAGAGAGAGAGAGAGACACGCACGCACGCGAGAGAGAGAGAGAGAGAGAGAAGCGCGTGCGCAAGCGAGATACCATATTGTTTTTGTTGACCCTCTTCTCCACTTACACAGCTAGTTATCTGTTTTTCTTTGAAATAAATTCTCAAAAACATTTAACCTACTGATGCCTCAATTAATGTATGGTAATTTTATTGGTATTTATTTTGATTATTGAAACTTACCAGTAGCTGCTGCATTTCCCACCCTAGGCTTATACTTGAGTCAATAAGTTTTTCCAGTTTTTGTAGGTAAAATTAGGTACCTCGACTTATATTCGGGTCGGCTTATACTCTAGTATATATGGTATTTAGTTTTTTCTACTGGGTGGGTTTACCCTGGACTATTAATATTTTGAAAAGTCCTTTCTTAGCAGATACCTACTGACCTTAATGTACCATACTGGCAAATGTCAGCTTTTTAAATAAACGAGAAATTGAATGAAGTAAAGCAACTTTGCATTACATTCCATATACAGTATATACACATACATATATACTGTACACTACTGGTCAAAAGTTTTACAACACCTCAGTTTTTCTTCAAACCTACTTAGTTGAAATGCAATGATCTAAAATGGTGAAAAGGTAAGCAGTAAACTGCCAGGGGTTTAAATTTAAAGTTTACGTTAGCAAAAACTGAAAAAAAGGAAACTTCAGAATGTTACAAATGGGCCTTCTTCATGGAACAACCTACAGATGTTCTGCAGCAATGAAAGTAAATTAAGCCTTGCAAGTTAAAGCAAACAATTTGCACAAGTGTCCCAGCTTCTGTTGATTACTGTCTGTCTGTCTTAAAGCAGAGTTCGAGCAGGCTGTGTTACTACACCCTCTGAACTACTGCACATTCCATCCATTTATACAAAATTGAACCCTCTTATTCCTGTTCAGGTTAGTGAGGTTCATTTGTCGGCACATTTTCAAAACTTGATGACTGATAATACCTTGAATGGACACAGTGGGAGGTCTAGAGGTGTTCTGAGGATCCAATACCTAATATAGAAAAAAAAATGAAGATTATTCTTTGTCCATAAGTGCTCTTAGTTTCCAAAAGGTAAAGGATGTCTGGGAGGTTTGTTCACCATCCCTGTTCTTACACTGATTAACAGAGACACCCCACAGCGCACCATTCTCTTTGCTCTGCTTGCGGAGCCCCGTCACTCTGTCTCCTCTCTCACGCACTGATGCTGCTCTTGCCATCTCATTTATTCCTGACCATTTGCTTCTTCAGCTATACTCCTGGACTGTCTTTTTGTTTCTTCTTATCCAATTGTCTCTTTATAGCCCCGATTGTGTGCGCCAGTGCTGTCTTTACTAACTGACCCATTCACATTTGCATGTGAATGTGCGATCAGCCAAGCACCCTACCCAATCAGCCTCGGAGCAGTGCGTGTCACCAGCACCTGCACGCTCCGAGACTCATGATTATTTATTTAAAATTCGCACTTTGCCATGGACCTCTTATCACAGAGGGGACAAGCTAATGTTATTTTCAGGATAAGCAAAGACCAACTTGCAGTGCTGCTGTCCTCCCCGACTCTCAGGGCCGTCTTAACAGCATCCTATGCTTCGGGGGGCCCCGGCCATTGCCCATTGTACCCATACATTAAGACAGCCCTGCTGCGACTCTTATTTCACTTATAAGCAGAAAGTTAATTCTGAACAGGAGGAAACTTCAGCTTCATGGTCAGGAAAAAAACAGGCATTTTCAAAAGCAGCTGTGCAGCTTATTGCATTTAATTAAAAAAATCATACGTGACATTTAATAAGTTGTCTCTGGAGTCTGCACACAGTTTCACTGACATTCTGTGAAAGGTAACAAATCTGAAGCCTCAATTCAACTCCATGTAAACCTGTGCTGAGTTTCAAAGAGCCGCGGACTCATTGAAGAGTAACTACTACACAGCCCAAAGTAACTTTTACATTTGCCTCTTCTAGACATTGTCAGAACCATTTTTGAACATTTCTTTCATAATAAGTAAGTTAAGGAAGTTGACATTTTATATGAATAAACATACCTGGGTTGTTCCGCTTGACTGCTGGATTTGTTGACTAAAATATTCCTTAAAAGAGTCATAGATTTTTTGCTCAAATGCGACAATTGCCACAGATTTGAGGCTTGTGGAAGGTGATTTTGTAAAATAATTTTCCGTTGCCTTTAGAAACGCTTCAATGGAGTCTAAAGGTGCAATATTCCCTTTACCTAGAGGAAAAAAAAGGAGGAAAGGATTTAAAGCTGCTCTCCAGTCCTTCTTGAACTAGCACCATCAAAACAGTCAAACTTCTAAACAAAATCCAATACTTCATCATTTTACAAACAGTCTGAAAATAAATAAATAAATAGGGCACAATAGGCATAATACAAAAGGCTACCAGAAACAGCAATCAGTAACAAAATCAGTAGAAAATAATTGCAGTACAAAACCAACAAACTGGCAAAGAGCAACGGCCATTCTGTTACTTTTAAAATCAAGCAATGCCGAGTCCGTCTGATATCAAGCTTCTGAAATACAACTTGGGTCCTAGAGATTATAAAATATTTAGAGAAACAATAAAAGTGGATTAAAGCACACGATGACAAAGCAGTGAATTTGTTACAAGTATAGAGAAGGGACAGACAGGATGATGATTTCACAAAAAGGTAAAGAGACACGATTATAACAAGCCGAATTAACTTTTAGCAATATCTCAAAATGCACTTTAAGATATCTGGAAATGGAGGTTAGTTATTCTTAAAATAAATAACAGATTATCCATTTTTAGACCTAAAATGCATCTTAAGATATCTCAAATAGATCTCAAGAGATCGCAAAATGATATTTTGAGACAGCTCAGATGCAATTCAAGATATTGTATGTCAAATGCAATTCAAGGCATCTTGAAATAAAGTTCTGATGCATTTTGAAATATCTGAAATAGAGCCTGTAGGCATTCTGAGAAATCGCAAATGCAACTCAAGATATTCTGTAAAATGGCCTTCATGTTTTTATCGGGACTTCCAGATAACTGTCAAATATCTTGAAATAATCCTTAGCTTATTTTGAGATATCTTAAAATGCACTGTAGATAGGGGCAGGAAGCGATAGTAAGAAATGTATCGGACATCACTCAAAATGCGTTTCAGATATCTCAAAATGGCCTGGATGTTATTTGAAGATCTCTGGGTGTGTAATCAAGAAATCACATTTCTGATATCTTCATATTGACTCACATTTCAGATACTATAAATAAAATATAATACATTTTTAGACATCTCAAATTCTTTTTGTGATATCTTAGAATCGTTCTCTGCTCCATTTCAGATATCTCAAAATGGATTTCAAGATATCTCAAATACATTTTAAGGTATCTTTAAAAAGACATGAACTTATTTTAAGATATTTGAATTTCATTTTCTGCTATTCCAGATATCTCAAAATAGATTCCTGTCCATTATCAGATATCTGGAATACACTTCAAGATATCTCCAAATGACTCCACATTTTGAGGGGTCTCCAATGCATTTCAAGACATCAAAAAATAAATGAGAAGAACCACTAAAAAATAGTGAATTTTACAGGAAGTGATTTGGAAATATCTCAGTTTGAAAGATCTTGAAATGCACAAGCAGTTATTTTGCGATATCTGAAAATGTATTTTAGATGTACTGAAATTTTGAGATAATGTGTTGCAGAGATCTTAAAATATAAAGGAACAGATTTTCAGGAATCTAAAGGAGTTTCGGACATTTTAACTACATTTTAAGTTATCAGAAATTTATTTTGACCTGTCTCTAAATGTTAACTCCGCTTGCTATAGAAGGTTAAAACAGAAAGAGACAGAGGATATTCTGGGCTGCCCCACAACTGGTACAGGAGAAAATGCAGCATCTTGTTTAAATTTTACCTGTTCCAATTGCTGGGAAGGAAACGCTAGTTAAGTTCTTTTTTGCACACTCTTCCAGAACCTTTTCCACAGATGAGGTAATTCCAGCTGCTGTAGTTGGGCCAACCATCTGGACGATGTGCTTACAGCTGAGGTTTCCACCACCAGTACAAACCACCCCATCAGCAGGTTGAGCGCCTAACAGGACAGTCAGAGTATGAGGGACAAGTTCAGGTTTCGTCAGTGACCATGACTCGATAGAACGAGAAGCTTTTTGAAAACGAACAAGAAATCCTATAATTACAGACCAAGAATGCAAGGTGCTCCAACATACCAGCCTAAGAATGTTACATAAGAATTATTTCAGTGGTTGTCCTTATTATTTACAAAGCTTCACATCATGCATTCTGCTCAATGACCTTTCACTTGGCTGTGATCTACGGTGAATTCTCCTCAAGTTCCTCTCATTCCCTTTGCTATATCTGGTGTTTCACATTACTTCTGAAATTCCTAACCTTAATTACCAGTACAGAGACACATTGAAACCTCGCCATTCAGATTTTTCAGAGTTTTCACTTACCCAGCGTCTTGCACTCAACTTTAACAGCACTTCCGGCAGCTTTCAGGATGGCTCCAGAAACACCTGCGTTCAAAGCAAAAGAAGTACGGCTCTGTATATCCTTTGAAGGACGCAAGTCGATATAACAAAACCTGAAATAAAACTGATTATAATACAATATTGTAACCAAGGTGGGCAAGCTTCAACCCCATAAGGTTTTGTGGGTTCCCCAAGATTGTGAAATGTTTTACTTTTTATTTAATCAATAAGGTTAAGCATTATAGATAGACTAGCAACTTGACTTTGAAGAGCTCCTGTATGTGTGCTTCCGCTTGCCAAGTATCCAGGGTTACTGCAGCTCGGTGTTTGTAATAATTTCACACTCGTGTTTTTGACTCACTTCTACAAAGAGACCACTGCTGGCATTTTGTTTGCGCCCACTGATTAGTAAGATCAGAAGATTCCAGAATTAGCATGCATGTTCGTCTATTGCTAATTTAGCACTTCTGTTGCTAGAATTAGCAGTTTTTGATTTTCATTTATTAAAAGCAACATAGTTAATGACTTTTACTGGTGCGGGAAGTAACATGGGGATTAGATTGTGATATCTTTATAATGGCAATAGTAGTTCTTTCCTCATATTCAAATTCTGGATGACATTACAAATTGCAAAAGCTGAAAATTCAAACCAGCACCTTCAATAAAATAATGTAAATGATGTCGGTGGCAGATAAGGAACATCTCACTCCCCCAAACCCCAGACACAACTGACCAACATAAATAAGAAACACAGAAACATAAGAAAATTTGAAAAATGAGAGGAGACCAATCGAGTTCATCAAGCCCATTTGCTTAGCTAATAGCTAAGGTTGTCAAGGTTTCGGCTTCAACTACACGTCTTACTAGTTTGCTCCAGAGTCCCACAACTGTCTGCATAAAGTGGGATTAATAAAGTATCTATCTATCTATCTATGTAAAGAAGAGCTTCCTGTTTTAAATGCACTTCCTCTTAATTTCCACTGATGTCCTCGAATATGTGATTCACCCTGAAGACGAAAGAATGTTTGCTGGATCTGCTTTAGCAATGCATTTGCGGGTTTTAAATACCTGGATTAGGTCCCCACACAATCTTCTCTGCTCGATACTAAATCATTTTAATTCTCCGAGTCTGTTACAGTAGGAAATGTCCTTAAGTCTGGGATGCACACGGTTGCTCTCCTTTGCACAGCTTCAAGTGCTGCTATGTCTTTCTTGTATCTTGATGATGAGAAATGAACACAGTACTCCAGACGCAGTCTTACTAGTGCATTATATAGTCTGAGCATAACGTCCCTTCACTTATATTCCACAACACACAGCCCTTTTTATTCAGTGAAGTACCATTCTTATAAAGCAAAAGCACCCCAGAATATGCAGAATCCACAACAGATACAAAACCAACCATGACTCCCCAGTTCTCATTCTCCTCTCCAAGTGAGTGCTGTCCTCCTCCGCTCTCAACTTCAATTATCTAGCTAAGGTCGGGGGACCCTTTTCAACCTGGAATTGGGAGAACGTCTGGTTCAGAAAGCACTTCAGGGGCAGATAGAACCTCAACATAACAGGGAGTCTTCCCCTGGCAGCTCCCTCCTGTACTCATGGACCCCAACAGGGGCTGCTAGTTGGAGCTACTACACCCATACAGTACCACAGGTTTCAAAATGAGAGTTCCACCAGAAGAATACCGACACTCTGCACAACGGGAGAATAAATGGTCCTGGGAGGCAGATTTCTATTGTCCATAAATGATATTGGCCTCTTAGCCAGTAAGGGAAATCAATCCATCCTGGCTAAACGCAAGTGTCTTCGTGAGTTCTGATACATTTTTACCCTTTTAACTGGTATATGTGATTCACATATGTCTATTAACTACTACTTAATGGAGGCCTGCGTTTATAGACTGCTATTTTCAGGCAACACAATCATCCGTGGTCAAGACTCCATTATGTCCACTGAGGACCTTTCACAGACAGCTTCAGGGTGTAACAGATGTCAGATGCTTATTATCAAATAATCAGTTTTATAAAAGTAAGGTTTTTAGGAATGATATATAGTAGTATATGTTTATAATTCTCCCAGACTTTAATCCCTCTGTAGCTGAGCGCTGAGGAGCGTTTTTCATTCACCTGAGCTGAATTGTTGCAGACACAGTGAAACGCACCTAAAGGGGGTGAACAATCACATCAAATTTGAGTTTTCGGACTGCATCATAAGGCCAGGCCTCACCACTTAATGCAACTTTCTGTGACGGACATGCCAACTCTCATCTACTGCGTGCAGCACACTGCAAACAAAACCTGACTGAATGTCATGTCATCCATTATTTCACATATTTGAAAAATGAAAATAACAAACATCCCACTCACCAGTATCAGTCATTAGTTACTGTAGCATGTTTGTCAACAACTAAAAGCTTAAAATTGAGAACTAGCAAACTAACTTAGACACAATGACTAAAGTACCCAGGGACAATGTGAGTATAGCAGGATATTTTTGGTCTTACTTTTTACCTCTAATATTCTTTTGGGTGCTTACCTGAATTAAGATCTAGTGTGCTGTTGGTTGAATTCACAATGGCGTCCACATTTTCTTTTGTGATGTCTCCAATTTTCAGGCTAATTGGAAATCCAGCTACACTGATTGTTGGGCACGGCGTAGCTGCAACTTGAAAAATGCAATTGTGAGCAGATGATTTTTTAACAACAAGACATGCAAGCAAATGCAATCCAATAATGAATTATTCTAGTAGAAAATTAAAAAAGCAATTTAGTATACAAACCTTTATGGGAAAAAATACATTACAACATGTACATTAATGTATTCTAAGAGTGGGGGCACAGACTGTGCTTTGGGGTTCTGACAAAAGACCACGTTAGATACACAGAAGCAGAAATTGGACAGTCCTTTACAAAGGAGACTAAATCATTAAACCAAATGCTTCATGAAGAAGTGAAGATAAGCGTAAAGCGACTTTATTCAATCCAGAATCACAACGAGAAGCTTATGCCAGCATCACTAGACATGAGGTGGGAAAACAAGCCTAGACAGGGTGTCAGTCCACTGCCAAATAGAGAAAGCAGTTGTCACAGACTTGAAAATAACGCTCAAGTTTTGGGGGCTAGCTGCTTCAGTAGGTCTTTTACACTACACATTAAGAATGAGAATCCTCTGCTAGCTTAACAACAATTTGAAAATAAATGTCCCACGTTTTTGCTAAGCTCAAAGTTATGCCTTTGAACACTTTTCTGTACGCATAATTATAAAATGTAGCAAATCTTACCCATGGATAAGAGGTTATGAATGTAACAGATAAAACTTTAGTGCCACTTGTTATCAACAGAGAGCTTTTAATAATGTTAGGTGTAGCAGAAACCGTACCTGCTGCAGACTGATCTCTAGTGCTGTCTTGAACTTTGTTGGCTTCTTTTTTACTGACCTGGTAGAATTTAAACAAGACAGTTACTGTGTATAATTACAGGATTGATTATAAACATTTTTCAAAGGCAATTGCTGCCAGGATTAAATGGTCAAGAATAACATAATCAATAACAGAAGACTTTGATTTAATTTATTGTACCTTTTGATTTTATACAAGGGGGAACCCAAAAATTCCCAGAATTGTTTAAAACAAAAAACTTTGTTATACAACTTAGAGCAGTTTCATTTTACATAGTCAATGTCAAAGTACTCCCTTTGACACGCAATACATTTGTTCCAACTCTTCTCACATTCCTGGAAACATTACCTGTATTTCTGTTTTGTTACCGTGTCTACAACATCCTGCGATTTAATTCTGAATTTGTTCCATGGTGGCAAATCGTTTTTCCTTTCAGTCTGAATTTCAATTTTTGGAATAAAATGAAGGCGAGATTTGAGAATACGGTGGTGGGAGGTGGGTGCGAAACAACAGCCACATTGTTTGTGGTCAAAAACCCTTTGACTGGAAACGCATTGCATGCAGGTGAGCTGTTATGGGGCAAAATGCAGTTTTGCATGCTCCACGACGTCAGATGTTTTTTCTTCCTAATGTTTTCCTACAGCCGCCTCAGCAGTTCAGTGTAATGTTGCTGATTAACTGTCTGTTAATGTGGAAACTTTTCAGGAACAGGTCCGTCGCTGTTTTGATGTTTGCTATGACCTGATGTACTTTTTTCGGCGTGGGGAAAAAAAGAGTTGGCAAAGCCACATGCATGATTGTAGAGTAAATGTCAATATGCACTCAATCAACTCAACACAATGCCACATGACAGACTGATTAATGAGAGGGCAGGCATACAAAACCCAGTGGCATAGTCATTAACTACACCTTACTACTGTAATATATTGACCAATTCTGGGAATTTTTTGGGGCCCCTCTTGCATATCCTTTCATTGATAACAGTCTCGTGTTTTGATTCAGTACAGTGATATTATAAATTTTGCTGTGTTTCCTGTTGCTTGAGTTACCGTATATACCCGCATTTAAGTTCTTCCACAGATAAGTCAGGCTTCATTTTACCATATAATTTCTGGTATTTTACAATGTTGGTCGTATAAGTCGAATGCAGAAAACTCACACTATTGGTCCAAAGAGATTATGATATGCTAATGCCCATCTGAGAGAGTAATCACGGAGCACACTGCTTTTTTTCTATGTATTGTGCCTACATGACCACATGGTAATACCCGAACTATTACGAAGCGACATTTACATTTTTGTATCTCACACCCTCATACACCTTTATCGTAAGAGCTTTCCTTATCTGCGATGTAGTGTTCGATCAGAAGAAAATATGAAGCTGGTTTTAAATTAAAAGTTGTTGAAGTGGCGAAAGAAATTGGTAACTGCGCTACTGCAGCAAAATTCAATGTGTTTGAGGAACTGTTGCGAGACTGGAGGAGGCAAGAAGATGTAAAAAAAAAAAAAAAAAAAAAATTAAGTGATTAAGTGTTGTATTTTTGAGCGGGCGTATAAGTCGGGGTCTGATTTTATGATCGACTTTTCGGGTTTCCAGACCCGACTTATACGCAAGTATATACGGTAAGTTTCTTGAAGGCTTTTAGGTAAAATGAAACACTTCATCTACATATGAATTCTTTTTTGTTATTATAATGTATCTAACAATATTAAATGATTAAATGCAGTATATGTGATATTCTACACCACAATGAAACTGAGCACTGCAGCAACTGTTCTCTGCAAGAACTCTACCCACCAAAGTGAGCCAGGGACTAAAGAAGTAAAATGACTGAAAAGCATACCCGTAAATGCTTACTTCGGATTACCTGTATGCAGTCATTTTAGCTTGTTAGATGGTTTAACTGGCACACTGTTTTTCCCCCCTGCCTATCTGAAGATCCTAAAACCCACAAATCAGAAGTAACATTCAACGCCAACTGTTAACATATCTGTGAGCATTTATTTTTTTAAATCGTAAGCAATAAGCTGCAGGCCGGACTCTGACTCTTTGGATTTGTGTGCCATATTATTGCCGAGTTAGATGCTTAGCTAAATGCTACAAAACATAAAATGTCCGGAGCTATCTCATAATCTCCACACATCTGATGCCCCCGATCTACCTACTACTGTACACAGAAGATGACAGAATTACCACATCATGTATCATGCTGTTGAATTTTTCAATCGTCCCAACATCTGGATCAACTACAAAGATCTCCCTCAGGTTGTGGAAGGTGTTCTGCTGACTTTCACAATACTCCATAATTGCCTCTGTTAAGACTCTAGCGCTGCAGTCGAGCTGAAAGCCAAATTGTCCGCATCCGAGCACAGGCAGTGCAACTGAAGCACATTTCTCCTCTTCTGCAGTTTTCAAGCACTGCTGAACTAAAGAGTGCAGGTAGATTTCCTCTTTGCGTTTTCCCCTAAAGTCATAATTGCACTTTCCCCATATTGGAGTCACAGCAAAGAGAAGTTTTTGAAAAGGCAGCTTTCCTGGGTTAGATAGAATCACCGTGCCCGCTTCTATGACATTTTTGGTTTTGAGTAACTCCTCACATGCCTGCTTAATTTCATCTCCACTTGAAGTATGGAGATCCATAGCCAAAGGGTTGTCAAATGTCAAATTACCATTTAAAGGACACACCAAAGCATCAGCGTTTTGTTTCCTTATGTCACCTTGTATGATCTGAAAATGGAAAGAATTCCAGATTTGCGAACAAACAAGTGACATTTTGCTTGCATCTGTTGAACAAGTCACCCATAGCATGCAGCCTAGGTCTTTTGCCTGAGCCTGGAGGGAAACACGGTGCTTTTCAAGGACTTTTGATTCTCCTGCTTTGTCGTAGGTGTACGTTTCTGACACAATGCCATCAATGTGAGATTTAACTAGTGCCACAGCACTCTTCATGATGTTCGGAACGCCACTCACTTTAAGACATGGAAAGGTCACATTTCTGCTGAATAATATGCTGACATCCATAGCCATAATTTCTGGAATACTGGTGAGTTTTATGCAATTTTCTACAAATTCAACTGCACGTATATACTTTAGAGGAATGACCTCCGTGACAGGCCTTTTATTGTCAAGATAACCTCGCAGCTTCTTTGCAGCATCTGTGACATCATTTGAGAAGCCACCTAGCCTTATTTCTGGAGGACAGAATGTAATGCTAATCCTGCGTTCTGCAGTATTGGAGTCCATTTCTTTTTCAAGATCACTAAAAAACTCTTTCCAGTCCTCTTCCTCAGTCAGTTTCTCTTGATCAGAGGACAGCGTAATCACTTCACTTCTAAAAAGATCATTAATAAGATCAACTGCTTTCGGTAAGTCTTCCTGGACAGCCATGATTTTGACATCTTTGTCCAGGAGAACTGTAGCCTTAATGCTATTCTGAAAGAAATAGTTAAATTTGAATAATTCCAAATCAATTGATCTTAAAAAAGCCTCAGTATTAGGTGGGAAATCTAAGCTCTTAGTGCACAAAGCCGACTGGGTCATCTCAATGGCTTTTTTAGCTTTTTCAACTTTTGTTCGGTGTCCTTTAATAATTATCGCTAAAGCAATCTCGTCAATTTTGCTCTCAACCTCTCCAAGATGCTCATAGACGAAGTTTAATAAGAATGCAAGCTCGTCTGAGTTATTTAAAACAATCTTTTCCTCAATAGCATTTCTTTTCTCCTCAAACTCCTCTTGGACAGTTTTTATTACATTATTTATTGCATCTCTTCCATGAGCTAACTGATTTTCTTCCCCAACAACAACAACTTGGTTAGCAGACTGTTTACAGTAGATACTCAGATCAGAGAAGTTGAAAGCTAGGCACTTAGCTTGAACCTCTTCCCATATGTCTCGGTCAACTGTAAACTCCTGAGAAGGATATCTCTTCAGGAATGAGTGCACCATTGTGCTAACATCTTCTGTCCAGTTGTCAGCCACATTGTAAGCCAGCAGCGTATCCTGGTCAAAAGAGCTTTGTAGAATGATATTGCATTCATCCGGCAATTCATCAAAGATGACTTTGCAATAAATACGCTGTAGACTCTCCTCCAACTCTTCCCGGAGTTTCTTTTTGTGCAAGATATAATCCAAAAGAACAGGTTCCACTGGGATCTGTACATTAGGAAGGTTTGACAGATGTGTTTTTCCTGTTAATGGCTGCTGGAAAGACTCATAGTAGAGGTAGACCTGCAAAGAAGTGCCATGCAGTTCATGTGTTTGTCCAGCCACTCGCTGAGCAGCTAGAAAAGAAAACAAAAACATATTAGACGAGTCACGTATGGAAGTGCATTACTAATATTACAAAAATGATTATTTATCATCTGAACGTGGCACCTGTCATAGTGGGTGCTTTCATAACTTTTTTTTTTGTAAATAAATTAAAGCAATTGTAGACCAATTAGGAAGGGATTTTAACATCCATATTATTATGGAATGTATATGCAATGAAGATAGCATAGCTTTCAATGATAATGAAAAGAAAATCAATGAGATATCTAAATAAGTTATACATAGATAGCAAGAATTAGGGGTGAAAGAGTAAGAATGTGATGAAAATGAGCCTCTTGGAAAGACAGAAAAACTGGTGGAGAGAGTGGATAAACCAAAGATGAAGAACGAACAGCTAGGGGGCTCAAACACCTGCACAGACTGTTCAGAAGAATGACAATTAACTGCCAGAACACCTTGCCATTTTTGCATTGCCTGAGCTAGTTCATTTTATGAAGAATACAACTGTAAAGACAGCATAGAATGAATTCAGTGGAGTCATACATACTGAGCTCTTTTGCTATTGTCATGTTTTGGATGAGGTGTGACTGGGTTCTGTGGCAGTGTGTTAGTTTTTAATTAAAAACAGTGCACTCAGGCTCGGGATGGGCGCATGTGCATATGGTAGCATGAACAAGTGGCCCTGGGGTGTTGATTGGTGAAGCAAGATTTTACGAGCCAAAGCATGCAGCTCTGGGATGTGATATTTGTTACCCATGCCCACTAAAGCATAAAAGGAATGGGAGTGGGATAAAGGGAACAAAAAGGAAACCAAAATAAAAATGACAGAGGCATTGATCACTGGTGGGGAGAGGTACAAAAGGAGGAGAATGAGCTAGGAAATTTCCATCTTACTGGTTGTATTAAATTTAAAGGATAGAAGGTGTTACGACACTGTGCCATCCAAGGATGGGCATTGTGTCCAGCGAATAGTGGGTACCAGTAGAGGCTGCAGTTTGGGTCCACGGGTACCGAAGGAGGTGGCGGACTGTGGAGAAGCAGTGGGCTGTGTCTGAGGGGAATCACCAGGGTCCTGGCAAAGACAAAGGAAGAGAAAAAAAGGAATATATAGGGTTTACCTCTCCTGTATGGATTTGTAACTCATTTATTGGATTTTGTTTAAGTTCCACTTTTATCACTGTTTTTATTATTCATTGAAGACTTGAACAACACGTTTCTTTCATTTGGAACACTTGTTTGTTGTAATAAAAGCACCACACTTTGCACCGTACTATTGCTTGTTATGTGTCCTCATTATCCGTCTCATCCTCGGACATGACTATCGATGGTCATGGGTTAAAGGATGTGAGGACTTTATTTTATCAAAGTTTATTTGATCTGTTTTTACATATCAGTTAATATTTTAGCATCCATTTGTACATAGTGAAATATAAAAGCGGTCGAGGATGGGGACGATTCCCTGCTTGAAATATTTCAGTAAAATAGTGAATTGGGTAACGCAGATTTTTTTTCTTTGCTTCTTTGAACCTCAATTATGACATCGCTTTTAAAAAACAAACTTAGCATAACGCCATTAAACTTTTTGAGCCTATATAAAGTTTAATTAACAAGATGATAACAGGAGTATAGATTAGCTTTCCGTCACATTTAGTCTTCCTATTATTTTCAATAGTTTAATATTTTATAAAGTGTATGTACTGCACATTTCACTCATATTTTGCATTTTATTTCCTGTTTTTTCTTAGTTGGGACACTTTTAAAAGAGAGGAGTAAACTTCAATAAGGCTGTTTGGTTTTATAAAGATTTAACACAATAATACAAACAAAATGCATTTATTACATAACAAAGACAATACAAAAGACTGAAGCGAACCTAATTAAAAATCTGGTTAAACTGCTTTGCTTAATTTTACACATCGTTTTGTGCTTTTATTTTTAGGTTGTACAAGAGCTTCTAAAGCAGAATGATGTTCACTTAAAACACAATGTATGCCTTCTAATTGAATACAAATATACTCACTTTGTTTCAATCAAAATGAAACAGAATTTACTATTTTCTTCGTCTGCACCGCACTGCATACTTTGTCAAAATAAACAGCAGAAAGAATCATTAGAGAAAAGTCTGATGTGCAAAAAGTTCTTTATTGAATAATTACCGTGATGATCTTCAAACGTTATAATGACACCACCGGAATTGTGATGAGGAGCCGCTGTCTTTATTGCACCGCCCTTGCTTCTCTTAGTATCTGAAAAGTAGAGCTTCACCTCGTCCAACTGGATTTGGTCAACGTCTCCCAGAACCAATACAGAGTTGGAGTACTGAAGAGGAAAAACTGAGATCTCTTTGTTGAGGAATGTCTTCTTGGAACATTTCTTAATAAAGGCTTCTCGGTCTGAAATCCCAGAAAAGGAAAATGAATGAGTTGGTAATAATGGTCAGATGGTTTTCTCTTAGGCACTGTGCTGTGGTAGACAAATAGCCTGGACATGTCAGTTAAACAGCCATTGGTGGTGTGATCCTTAGCAAGTCACAATTTCTGACAACGACCTAAATCAAAGAACAGGTATCTTCTTATTAAGGTAATAGAGCTAATAATATGACTTGAATCCTTTCATTTGACCTTTCACAGTGCGTGTATGTGTGTAGCCCATTGCGACTCCTTCAACAGCGCTGTGTTTGAAATAGTAAGACATGGAGAGCGCTCACTCAGAATCTGCAGATGAGCAGTGCACCTCAAGAAACGAACTTAAAAGTCAGTCAAAAATAAAAATGCAACCAATTACATTTACTCTGAGACATACAACGCAGCACTGTGTTCAGAATCAAGCGGCACCCAAAATAATTTTCACTATCAAAATAATGGTGCGGTTTTCATTAATACCAAAGAAGAATCGTTTCGTCAGTCCTTGGGCAAACTTATATTGCGCCGGATGTGAAAAATAAATTCCTTATATAAAATTGCTCAAGTCCAGACACAAAACTAGAATAATAAATATAGGGTCCTCTGCGATCACTTTCTTATCCCAACTGTCACAGACTATACAGGGAGTGGTTAAATACACACACTTTCATATTAATATTTAACAAACTTTTGATTTAAATAGTTTTAACTCCTGTATAAGCCCTAGTTTATGTTAACCTCAATTTGACTTCTTTTTGAACAATAAATGAATATACAATATTTGTGGTATTTCAATAACCAAAAGAAAGAATTAAACTTCATGATAGAATGTCATTACAATTTGACGTACAGTGTATGGAAATTATTTTTTTTATAAAGTTTTAGTTACATAAAGGGAATGAATTGAATTTGTACTTCAATATAAAATAATAATAATTCTTCACATTTATATAGCACTTTTCTCACTACTCAAAACAATTTACAAGTGAGTGGGGAGCCACTTCAACCATCACTAATGTGAAGCATCCACCTCAATGATGTGACGGCAGCCATTTTTGCACCTGTCCTCTCACCACACATTAGCCGTTAGGTGGTGAGTTGGTGAGACAGATAGCCAGTTAGAAGCAGGGTTTGATTAGGAGGCCAAAATGACTAGGCCATGGTGGACAATTTACCCGGTTCATTAGGGTACACCCTACTCTTTATGAAGGATGCCCAGGGATCTTTTATGACCATAGAGTGTCAGGACCTTAGTTTTATATCTCACCCATAGGTTGGTGCCATTTTTACATGTCTGCACTGGGGCATTGAGACCCACATTCTGATCACAGTCTAGGCAGGCCTCACCAACACCTCATTCAACAGTAATCCAAGCTTTTTCTGGTTGGCCTCCCATCCAAGTGCTGTACAAGCCCAAATATGTTTAGCTTCAGGTGGATAACTTCTTCTGAAGTGCATGTGGTGTGCAACTGCAACGCTAGAGCAGTTTTAATTAAAACCAAAGAAGAATTGTATCATCTCAACCTGTCAAGTCAGCCACAAGGCAAGCTTATGGGCCGGATATGAAAAATAATTCCTTACATACACGAGTTAGAAATCGCTTTTGACTTACCGATATCCTCTTTAAATGTTACTATTAATTTCTGTCCTTTATCCACAATGTCAAAGCAGAGGTCTGCACCATGACTGCAGCTTTTGAGGTAGACTTCAATATGGCTGATCTTGCAGTCCAAACTAAATCCTGTCACAGTGAACCTTCTGGGGTCACATTTTTCTCGGTGTGCTTTATTATTGAGCAGCTCAACAAACACATTTATTTCTCCAATTTTGTGCGCTTTGTAAGAAAGGATCTTCTCCCGATCTAGTAGGAAACAGAAGATGGTAAATTGTTGTCACTGAACTGAGCTGGTGTTACATTTAAAGAGTCCCCCAGTTAAATGTGAGCATTACCTTATGCACATTATTACAAGGTGCTATACACGATAAATAGGAGTGAAATTCAAAGTGAATATTAAAATTGTGAGGTCATTCAATACATGGCAAATAACAAGAAAACAATTTTTGAAGAGCCTACTGAAGTAAAGATAAACTGTGAACACACAGGAGTGCAGGGAGAGTATAAGATGATTAATACAGTTGAAACAAAGTTACAGTTATAGCCAAATAAATTGAAAAAGGGAAATGGCGCAATACTTAAGTTTCGCCATTATTACAAAGATAACAGGCAAATATATTATTTAGATGCAGTCACAACATTTTATTATTACACTGTACTGTACTGCAAATAAAGTTCCTAATTGCAGATAAGTAATATTCAAAACATGGTATTGCATTTATTGTTTAAACCTTAATTTTTAAACCTACTGAAAGGTTCAAAGCTACAGTCACCCCATCATCTAACATTAGCTTTGAGAGGCACAAAAATAATTACGATGACACTGATTTGGAAAGCAAGGAGGTTGTGAATTGAAAGAATCAGGATTAAAAAGATCTAAAGCAGAAGGTAGCCTGGCACTATCTAGCTGTCAGATGTCCTACTGGGTTGCAAGCATACATTTGTGAAGACAGGAAGAAATGAAGATGTACTGGCTTGATTAACTTTAGAAAGAAAATCCTGATCCAATTCATCTTCTATCCTTTACACTGTGCACCTGCTACTACCAACTACTGCTGTTGTTGTAGGAACCTGTCCCGGTCCAGAGTGGAAGGCACGTTAAGTCTCAGAGGTCACTATTGATTGAGTCAGCGAATGATACTCATCTGTCCAACCTTCCTTAATTAAGTCTCAGGGAACATGGAAGATGTTTATCATTGGATCATTCCTAAAAAAAAAAATCCATCCAATATTTGACATCCTTCAAACATTTACATATCAAATGTAATTTTTTGGCAACCCATTTCTTCTATTATATGCAACTCTGATATTTTGGTAAAAGTCACTTGCCTGGTTTCCATATTTTTCCTTTAATATTGGTAGCAGAAGCCGTACTGACTTGCAAGACTGAATATATATATATATATATATATATATATATATATATATATATATATATATATATATATAGGATGAAGGCCACTATCTAAATCAAGTGGACTGCATGGTAAACTGGTGTAATAAAAACTTTCTCACTCTGAATGTAAAAAAGACCAAAGAAATGAAATTTGATTTTAAGAGACAGAAATCTGTATGCTGACCCATTGTTATTTTGGGCAAGGAGGTAGAAAAACTGAATGAATATAAATACATAGGAACTAATTTAGATAACAATCTTAACTGGAATGCAAATACAAAAAAAAAATATTCTCTAAATGCAATCAGCGTTAATTTCTCCTCCTCATGTTGTCCTTTAATCGCAGTATGATTCAGTCTGTTATCACTTTCAGTTTCATTGCCTGGTTTAGTGGTCTATATAAACCAAAATTTAATAAAGCTCCAGCAGAATAATAAGCATGCAGCTAATGTTATTGGGACTGATGTAAATGATCTGGCAAGTGTGTGTAAGACGACAATGCCAAAGAAACTACAAATAATCTCAACTGACGAAAGACATCCATTACATGTAGAACTTAACTTCAGTAAATCAGGTAGAACAGTCGCTTTGGAAATTCACACAAATCGCTCCAGAAATTCCTTTCTTCCTAGCACCATATGACTTTTTAATAAGGAATATTTGAAAAAATGATTAAGGTTTGATATGTATCCTGTAACAATTATTGAGTAACTATGCATAATCAAACTGCCTTACTGTAACCTGTCTTGTCTCTATTTGTTTTCTTTCATTTCCTTCTGTCTTCTTATTAGATGCAACTGAGAAGGCAAATTTTATGTTTTCTTGTGTAAGCATGACTAAATAAAGCAACCTTGAAGAGTATATCTACACTTTCCCACACTCTTTTTGAAAAAGTTCCTCTTTAGATAACTTCAGGCAGTGCTGGATAAGAGACATTTCAATCTAAATTTAAGATAAACAATACAAACAGAATCTGTGCTGGTATCTAGAAGGTTGATGGTTCAAATCCTGTAACTGCCAGATGGGATCCTACTCTGTTGGGCCCTTGAGCTAGGTCCATAACCTGAAAGTTGCTCCAGGGTTGCTGTACAATGGCCAACCCTGTGCTTTGACCCCTGAAAGTCATGCGAAAAGACAATGTCCCCTCAGGAATTTATTAATAAAGTATATCAAAAAGAAAAAAATAAGACATTGACAAATTGTAGGTGCCAGATATGAAGGACAGGCATCATGGCCGGGATAAAGTAAGGATTCATAACCAGCCAGAAGGCCATAATGGAAGGACCAGGTAAAAAGGCATGCCAGGAGCAGCTCATTTCCCTCAAATGATAGGTGGCAGGGCTAAACCTGAACAGGACACCCAGAGGGTGGCATAGGAGTTGGAGTCTGGAAATATGGCACTGTCAGGGACCACCAGAGGACTGCCCTGGTTTCTGCATGACCTGGAAGTACTCCAGATGACCTGGATAGGAGACCAGAAGCAGTTCTTGACCTTAAAAGAAAGCCTGCCACTGTACTTAAATTGAGTCTGAGTCAGGAGGTAGTAGGCAAGAATTGTGTGCTGGTGTAATTTTGCTGGTGGTCTTATGAAAAATGTGTTTTTGTCCAATAAAATCCTTTATTTGAATTGGGAATTGTGTTGGGAATTGCTAGTTTGGGGCTCAGTGGTGCCCCCTTGTGGTTACACACAGAATATTCTTCATCAACCTGTGCAAGGCATGGTGTAGATCAGCTAAAGGTTGTACATTACACTCATTTATCGTGACTTCAGTGATCTAAAATGTACCCTGGCCAAGACCAGACCCTAATTATGAACAAAGCCATTAGGCATCTACCTCACTCAGCCGCATGTTGTGGGACTGCTCCACACTCAGACCGTAATAGGGAAAAATCTTTTGCTCATCTGTCAAACAATATTCCAGCCCTTATTATTTCTTATCCACTTATAGCAGTGTGTGGATCATTACAATGAGCGTGCCACAATACCCCATATGGTAAAATAGATTTGTAAAAAAACTACTTAAGAAGAGGAACATTGCATTGTGTTGTATTTCCGAGGTGGCACGGACAGATTGCCTATCTAGCTTTGTGAAGAGGATTACTTGTATTCTGTTTTGTGCATTGTATTTACCCCATTTTTGACAGCAACGGCCAACCAAACTGGAAGGGGTCTCTCTCTGAACTGCCCTTCCCAAGATTTGGGAATTTTGTCTTCTTAGACAAGGGGGTTTTCAACAAAAAGAACCTGTTAAAAGTCCATTGAGGTATTCCTTGTGTGGATTTTGGGCTTAACAAGAAATAAATTGTTTTTGTTGAAAAAATATATGGCATTAATAACGGATTAAGATCTCATGGCTAGTCACAGATGTCTGAAAGGGTGGAGAACACGACTCACCCATCTATGGGGTTAAATAGTTTTTTTTCAGTGTAACATCCCTGGTACGTCCTGGTGGGATACTCACTCACATTGGGCAACTTTAGAATGGACGGTCTTATCTTTGTACTGGAATGAAGACAAAGTCCAGGTGGGGAAACACGTGTAAACACAGGGGAAACTCCTAGCAGTAGTCATTCTGACTGGGAACTGAACTGAAGTGTAAGGGCGGTGAGGTGGAAACTCGTCCAAGATCTATCCATCCATCCATCCATCCTCTTCCGCTTATCCGAGGTCGGGTCGCGGGGGCAGCAGCTTGAGCAGAGATGCCCAGACTTCCCTCTCCCCGGCCACTTCTTCTAGCTCTTCCAGGAGAATCCCAAGGCGTTCCCAGGCCAGCCGAGAGACATAGTTTCTCCAGCGTGTCCTGGGTCTTCCCCGGGGCCTCCTCACGATTAGACGTGCCCGGAACACCTCACCCGGGAGGCGTCCAGGAGGCATCCTGATCAGATACCCGAGCCACCTCATCTGACTCCTCTCGATGCGGAGGAGCAATGGCTCTACTCTGAGCCCCTCCCGGATGACTGAGCTTCTCACCCTATCTTTAAGGTATTTGTCTGGGCGTCCAAGATCTCCCTGAGCAAAATGCGCATGCACAATACTTTGGGGAATTCCATAAGAAAGTTATTTGCATTCATGCATCACGTGCATAACCACCTTGACTTATTTCTACTCCTATTTCCTGGTTTATACGCCAAATTGATAAAAACAGAAAACTATGTCAGCCACCAAAGTAAATTTATAAGAGATCAAAAGATAAATGTTATATTACAAAACAGCTTCTAAGTTATGAAACATGCACAGAAAGTATTATAGTAACATCAAAAACGGAGTGACGTTAAAGTATTGACTATTTAGCATTCTCACCATCCTGGCTGGCACATTTGAGTATCCATTTGTTTGTATCCTCTTTTTGAATATCAAGCTCTTCACAGAACTGTTCAAAGTGCAGCTTGAGGATTTCATCATTAATTGATTCAGAATCGGTGTGGCACAGCAACAACAGCGAATCTGAAGGAGAAATTTCAGATCAGTTCTATTCCTAACATAACTGGATATTAAATAAGCAATCCAGCTAACCATTTACTCAGATTCAAGGCTGTGTATTTCAGGACCCCACAAAAGAAGCCCCATGAATCTAAAATCAAACAATAGCAAACTTAGGTTCAATGAAGAAGATGACTGCTGGCGTGGAAATGCCACACCAAGTGATCCCATGTGCACAACTGACTCGGGGTCCATGTGAGGTGACACGTTAACTTTCTTGTAATAGTTTTTAGTTTTATAATTTATGGTTTGTATTGATTAATTTTCTTTGAATTCTGAGTAAACTTGAGTTTTGTTTTTCTCTTTCTGTGTAAAGTGACTTCAGCTTAACATATTCATATTCTACCATTTACTTATATTAATAATATTTAGGAACATTAACTACATACATTAATTTATATCTTGAACGTGTATATGTAGACTTCATTGGCATTATTCCCTGGGAGTTGGCATTGTAACTATTCTACATTCACAAATAGGCCCAGCACTCAGAGATTGTAAATGGAACTCCATCCGCCATTGTGTCATCTGATAATCTAGTTCAGGGTCACAGTGCTACTCCCAAGGTGGGAATCAGAGAGCCCATCCAATGCAAAGTGCACTTATGCACGGAGTCTCAATTTACATTCACCAGATCACCTAAAGTGCTATAAAAATAAAATGTTTTAATAATAATGATAATATTAACCTGCATGTCTATGAGATGTGTGAGGAAAGCCTGCGATAACATGGGGGAACCTGCTAACTCCATGGAGGATTTGCACTGCGGAACTGTGATGCACAGTTACTAATCATTGTATCTCAGTGCAGACCCTTGCAAACAACATCAAAATTGCAATAAATGTTACATATTTTCAACCAAGAAAATACCAAAAGAAAATCTGAATATAACAAAACAGAAACTACTGTACTTCACAAGATAAATGTAATAAATCTATCTAATATTTTATCTCTTGGACTAGGAAATATTTATTCTTTCCACAGTACCTTCTCTGATGTCAACAGCGTTATCCATATCACTGCTCTCCTGTGAAATTAAAAAAAAGATTTAATCAATTAGGTTTAAAAATTGCACGCTATCTAGAAAGTAAAAACTTAAAAAAGACATTTTATCTAATCAACAATATTCACTTTATATAATATGATTATAATCTTTAAGAACACTTTTACACTTAGTATGTAACTTACACTATTTTAGTTATAAGGTTAGGGTGTCACTCGTGTGTGCATCGGGGACAGCTCAAGTGTTTGGGTGATGGTAATTTCCTGCCAGAACACAGGATGGCGCTATTTACTAACACCTTGTCCCTCTGTCAACTGGAAGATTGGTAGCTTTACCACCTTTGACGTCACTTCCAGTGTCCATCCACCTGGTCCCACATCTTCCTGCCGGAAGTCCTTATTACCAGAATATCCGCATCTTGAGTCAGGCACTCCTCAAACTCTTTTTCTTTTTAACGTGTTCATAACTTTTGTTTTGTTTTCAATTATATGGGGTTTGCCTGCGAATGCCCCAACTCTTTATTGATTGTTTTTGCTTTTTCTTACAGTGGTCTTCTATTATTTTTTTTTCCTCTTTATTATATGTATTTTCTGATTGTGCCACATCCAGTGCACAGGGAGTAGGAACACCAAGTTTAAATGGACACTCACACCTACTTGGTCTATGACAATTGCGAGTAAACCTAAATCTCTTATATTTAAGATGACTGAGAAAACACTATTTCCAAAAAAATAGTCCACAAAGTGAATAGGCCAAAAATCTAATTCACTTCTCTGGAGCTATAAGACAAAAGCCTTAACCACTCTGTTTTTTCCCCCCAAAGTGTTACAAGATAATTATTGTTCATGTTTTGTTCTGCTCTGTCCAGCACAGAGTTTGGGGAGTTGGCCGCTATCCCTGTAACATCTGGTAAAAGGAATTCAGGAACCACTTCTGGATGGGATGCTAATCCACTGCAGGGATAAACAAATTCTTATATTATGACCTCCATTCAATCGCATGCCTTTACACAAGCAACTGTATTACTGTATGTGGATGTTTTAATTATTATTTATTTATTTTTTTAATTGTATTGATTTTATGGTAATCATTCCAGAGAATTCAGAGTGCACTTTTATTCAAATTAATTCTGAGACCAGAGATCTTTTGAAATTCTGTAAGTGCTGTTAAGACTCCAGGCACAGTATTTTGTGGGTCTGATATATACAAAACCATAGCATCTGCATATAGAGAAAATTTCTGTTCAAGTCTTTCTCTGATAATCCCCTATATCTGATAAGCATTTCGACAGTGAACTGCCAGTGGTTCAATGGCGATTGCAAATAGCAGTGGTGACAAGGGGCATCCTTGTCTGGTACCACGTTCTAGTTTAAAGTAGTCTGAGCAAGTGTTGTTAATACAAACTGAAGCTTCTGGATTGGTATACAGTATTTTGATCCATGCACAAATATTCAGGCCAAACCCAAATTTCTCTTATGTAGTGAAAAGGTAGTTTCATTCAATCATATCAAATGCTTTATCTGCATCCAACGATAATATCATCTCCGGGGTGTTTGACTTTGCAGGTGAATATATCACATTAAACAGGCGTCGGAGATTGGAAGCTAAGTGACGACCTTTAATAAATCCAGTTTGATCTTGTGATATTACCGAAGGCAGCACTTTCTCCATCCTTCTAGATAGAACTTTGGAGAGTATCTTAACTTCATTATTCAGAAGTTAAATTGGTCTGTATGATGCACATTGTAATAAATCCTTGTTTTGTTTAGGAAAGACGGTGATTAATGCTTGGCAAAAAGTTTGAGGTAGAATTTGATTGTCTCTAGCTTCTGTAAATGTTGCTAATAAGAGGGGAGCTAGCTGAGTGGAGAATTTCTTATAAAATTTGACAGGGTAGCCATCAGGGCCTTCTGCTTTCCCACTCTGAAGTGACTTTATAGCATCTAGTAATTCTGATAGCGCCAAAGGTTTATCCAATTCCTCTGCAATAAAATTATTTATTTGTGGTATCTGTAATGTATCAAGAAATGCATTAGATTGTGTGTTGTCTTCTTTGAAGGATTTATAGTAGTCTCTAAATGTGTGCATTATATTTTTATGGTCAATGATTTTATCTCCATTCATGTTGGTGATTGCTGGGATTGTATTGCGAACTTCTTGCTTGTGGATTTGTTGAGCTAAGAGCTTATTAGCTTTCTCTCCGTGTTCATAGTAATGATGTCTTGATTTAAAAATGAGTTGTTCAGTTTGTTTGGTTGTTAAGAGGGTGAGCTCTGAATGCAGAGCCTGTCTTTTCCTATGAAGAGCTTCACTTAGACACCTGGCATGTTCTTCATCTATTCTAGTAATTTTGCTGGTTAGCTCTGATACCTTCTTGGTTTCTAATGATGTTTTAATTAAATCTACTAATATTACTGAATTAATATCTGCTTTTCGACAAAAAACAACTCCATTAAGACTAAATGATGATAACAAGTAGTATACCTTGCATGCTGATGAACCGATTTCCTTTTCACCAAGTTCTGGATTTGCATCTTCATTTATAAAACATTCAACAAAGAGTTTCACAGTTCCAAAATTTTTAAAGTCAACATGATGAGCTTCTTTGGACAGCACTTTATTTCTTCCTGTTATTAAGAAAGTAGAATACATTGGAGATGTTCCACAGTATAGTAAAACATGTGCACTATACAAACACACATTGAATACTGCATGTATTTTATATACTGAGTGTTCCCATAAAATGATATATACAAATATACACATAGTATGGATACCTTTGATCAAATTGAATTCATTGAATTTATAAGTGAAAAGAAGATAAAACACAACCACTCTATAATGCAAACTTAAAACATACTACAGTATAGATTTTTCTCCAGGCTAATGAACAATTACTAACCCAGCCTCCATTTTGGAGTCTGTCTCAAGCCTGGATAAATGGTGTCAGGAAAGGCATCCGGCCATAAAAAAAAAAAACCATGTCGAAACCTCTATTGGAGAAGCCTAGTCAAAACTGTAAAAAATCACAACTTCATATAAAATGGAAATAGCTACGGAAGAAGAGGAAACAGCTAATAAACTGTTACTATTTACTTGCTGAAATTAACAGCTTGAAAAAATGAATAAAACAGTCATTGCAGCATGTGCAAATATATGTATATATTTAAAGCCCTGATACTTGACCAACTCAGAAGGCCTTAATTAAGTGAAGACTTCAGTCGGCATTATGTAAAGATGCTGACCCACTCATCCTTTCAGAATGATCGATATACTCCCACTAAGGCAGGGGTGTCAAACTCCAGACCTGGAGGGCCGCAGTGGCTGCAGGTTTTCATTCTCACCCTTTTCCTAATCAGTGACCAGTTTTCACTGCTAATTAACTCCTTTTCACTTCATTTTAATAGCCCCGTTTTTAAGGATTCAGTCCTCTGAATTGATTCGTTTCTTCATGAAATGGCAGCCAAACAGAAATGAGACATGACATGAGCCAACAGATGAGCAGCTAAACTGGGATTTCAAACTCCAACCAATCTATTAATGAGAAGCTGATTCTTGCTGTTAATTAAGCTCGTTATTTAATTTTGTGGCCTGTTGCTGCTCTCATTCTGCCACAGCAGACATTTCCAAAACTGTTGATTTTCTGTTCGTCAAAATGTTTTGGTGACCTGAGAGATCAACCTTACCGAGACCTTCACTTTTCTTTATTTTTAGATACTGTGTGAACGGGCACAGGTGAGCTGGTCAAGTGGCGGCTCGTTGTGTCTCATTATTGTTTGGCTGCTAATTAAAAAAGAGACAACTAAGGGGCCTGAGTCAAGTTAATTAAAACTAAAGCAAAAGTTAATTAGCATTAAAATCTCACTAATGAAGAAGATGATAAGAATGAAAACCTGAAGTCCATTGCGGCCCTCCAGGCCTGGAGTTCGACACCTGTGCACTAAGGGCTTGAACTATAGCTCCATAGTTGAGACTTAATACCTCAACCATCGTGTTAATTTCCTTTTGTGGGCACTCATTCCAAAGCTAATCCCCCAAATAGCACTACATACTCTTAATTTAGCTTTAAATCAGAAGTTTACAAAAAAATCCCAGTAGTTAATAAAATATCACTTCTTAACAATGTGATTAACAGATGTCTTACGAGGTACTACTGTACTTTAAATATAAAAATCAGTTTCCATTCTGTTGGAGAATGGCTCAATACAACATAAAATCACAAATGTTGCCATAACTCTCACGCTCGTGATTTTTAATGCTTTGATTCAGTTTTTCATATTTAATTAAACAAGATATAATTTTGATCTAATTCATTAATTTTCATCTCTTCAACACATTCCATATATATTTGTGTGTGAATTGGTTAATATATTAAGTGAACTTAAAGGCATCTCCCATTGCCCGTCACTTGGATAATTCATGGTACCTCCCAACTAACACAATTTATCCGCTTTTTCCCCCTGGTAGATTGCAGATGCAGCAGATTCTCATGATCTTTTGACTGTTTTGACCAAGGCTGATCAATGGCGGTCCTGGAGGCTGCAGTGTCTACAGGTTTTTGTTCCAACCCAGTTGCTTAATTAGAAACCAACCCTTGTCAATAACAGGTCTTGTTTAATATCATGACTTGTTAGCGTTTTTAACTCTGCCATGTCAGGTCGTTCTTAAATCAGATTTTTTTGCCTTTCCTAGGATATCATCCAAATGATTTGTAGCCTAAAACAGAAGAATAATTGTCACTCTTTGACTTTCTTCTCTTTAGTTTCCTTCCAAATGTTTTATTAAAACAAATAGTGCATGATGAATACCCACAAGTGTAAATAGAGAGAAATTAGATGGAAAGCTGCAGGTTCATTTGACTTTGGCATCATATTGCTAATAAGGAGCAATTAAAAACAGTGAATACAGCTAAGACTCAATACGCAATTAAGGATTTGGGATCTTAACAAGTCAGACAACTAAAAGCAAGCAGAAAAATGTCACTGATTACTTCTTGTGAAGCAACTAGCTACATGTGGTCTTTGGGACATAAAAACAACCCAAAGACTCCCTAGCAGTTTTACCATATTCGTGAACTCGGAGAGGCATCAGCTAACTCTTAAGAATTACCAAGTGCAGAGGATGTGGACCCACCTGTGCTTGCTGCTCCACTGGCTTTCATAAGAAGACACTGGCGATACCATATCTTAGCCATATTGCTGGCATACAGTATGAGTCCTATTAATCTTGGTCTCCAGAAAATGCCTCCAGATAGATATATGTTGGGCGGCACGGTGGCGCAGTGGGTAGCGCTGCTGCCTCACAGTTGGGAGACCCGGGTTCACTTCCTGGGTCCTCCCTGCTTGGAATTTGCATGTTCTCCCTGCGTCTGCGTTGGCTTTCCTCCAGATACTCCGGTTTCCTCCCACAGTCCAAAGGCATGCAGGTTAGGTGCATTGGTGATTCTAAATTGTCCCTAGTGTGTGCTTGGTGTGTGTGTGTCTGCGCGCCCTGCCCGGGGTTTGTTTCCTGCCTTGCGCCCTGTGTTGGCTGGGATTGGTTCCAGCAGACCCCCATGACCCTGTAGTTAGGATATAGCGGGTTGGATAATGGATGGATAGACAATGTTTTTAGTGAAAACGTCAAGCCTTGTCCTCCATTGCTGAGGTGTTTCTCTTGCACATTGTTGAACAATTGCTTTGTTTCAGCACTGTGCCTCTTCATCTGTGCCATTAGCACAATGTCGTGGTGGCGTTTGCTGCACACACGTCTTTCATAGTGAGAAGTGAGGTGCATGCTGGCATCAATAAAAATTTAGATGTGCACTCATGCGCCATCTACTGGCTGAGGTTGAGCATGAGCAGAGTGGACTGCTCCACACACACACACACACACAAGTCTTTCGTTTATATATGTCTGTCTATTTGGGTTGGAACAAAAACTTGCAGCCAATGTGGCCCTCCAGGACAACCGTTGCTCACCCCTTATTTAAAGAGTCAGAGTCTTAAATAGCAAACCAATTAAATGAAGTTAATTAGCAACAAAAACTAATTAAGAAAACGGTGAGAATAAAAATCTGTAGCCACTATGGCCCTCAAGGATCAGACTTGATTTTAACAATATGCTTTTGTCTTTTTTTGATTATATTTGATGATGGTGGTCTCTCTTTCAGTTAATACAGTATCTCTCTAAAGAATTTCACCGAGTTTTTCCGACATTGCAGTATTCATCTAGTAAAAACTTTTAGAGCTAAACTACACATTTCTAACACTTTTGCAGCTTCCTCCATTTCAGTCTACTTAACTCTCTCCTGTTCTTGATCTATATTAAATGTTTTTATTTGCTTATACCAATCTTCAAAAAAAGTATCTATTGTTTCCATAAATGATCTAGAAAACCTTTCAGCTCACTTTTCTACAAATTCCAATTCTCTTTTCATGTAATTTCATTATCATTATTCTAATATGCCTTTTTTTGTTCTCTTTTTTCTTTTCTGTCATTTGAAAAGGGATCTGATTATTTTTTACTATTTTAATACTCCCATGTTAATCCACCTGCGGTGGGTTGGCACCCTGCCCAGGATTGTTTCCTGCCTTGTGCCCTGTGTTGGCTGGGATTGGCTCCAGCAGACCCCTGTGACCCTGTGTTCGGATTCAGCGGGTTGGGAAATGGATGGATGGATGGATGTTAATCCACACTCTTTCAAATTGCCCCATCCTTCATACAGTTTTATATTATATTCTACCACAATATTCTCAAACTCTGCATGTTCTCCTCGTGTCTGCGTGGGTTTCCTTCTGGGTACTCCGGTTTCCTCCCACAGTCCAAAGACATGCAGCTTAGGTGGACTGGCGATCCTAAATCGTCCCTAGTGTGTGCTTGGTGTGTGTGTGTCCTGCGGTGGGCTGGCGACCTGCCCGGGGGTTTGTTTCCTGCCTCGCGCCCGGTGTTGGCTGGGATTGGCTCCAGCAGACCCCCGTGACCCTGTAGTTAGGATATAGCGGGTTGGATGATGGATGGATATTCTCAAACTCAGGGTCACAAGGCTCCAGAGACTATTCTGGAAGCACAGGGAACAAGACAGGACACTGTTCCGTTGCACAGCCCACTCAAAGATACACCCAAACAGGGCCAGTTTAAAATTGCTAATTAAACTAACCTACACATCTTTGAGGATGGGGATGGAAAACCCAGACAAGCACAGAAAAGAATGTTCAAACTCCACGCAGCCAATGTAGCACTCAGACTCTAGACATGGGATCCAAAAGTCAGCAGAACTAAACACTGAGTCACCTTGCCATGGCACGATCTACCATCAGGGTAAATTGAGTGAAAGTGCAGAGATTCTGCATGTAAAGGAGCCTTAGCATATGCGAGACAAAAATGGCTAGTAAACTGAAAAGTTCACGTTTTTCCCTGACAGACACTCTCACCAACCTGCTATTCAGCACACACTTTGTTCCTCAAAACTACAAATCTGTCCAAACTTAGACTTAAATAAAAATCTTTTTAAAAGAGACATAATGAGTCATGGTTGGTCTGTGTGTTTGGGACACAATCAGGGCAGTTGTCCGATATGTCACTTTCATGAAATCATTCATTTGATGTGTTACCACGCTGCCAAAATGTCTACGTGAATGGTCATTTAAAACAACAGCCCTGCAGTGACACAGCAAAAAGAAGAAGAAGAAAAAAAAAAAAAATTGCGAAACAAAAGACATTACTTTGCTGAAAACTGTACTAAACATTATCAGCTTTAATAAAAAAATGATGACTAGAACAAGAACCCTGAAACAAAACTTAAAACGTTCAGCAGAGATTAACTAGAAAGGTACGACATAGACAGGAACAACAAGGTGAAAGGCAACAACCCAAACCTGAATAAAGAATTCCCCATTGTGACAGTTACAGTGTTATTCTCTGTTGCTGTAACCGCCCATTTGTCCCTTTGGCACTTGTCATAGTTGAAATATCCACTGCACTTGCCGGTGTCTTTTATTTTGATTGCTTTTAACTGTATACAGTATGAGTAACTCTAGTATCAGTTTTATTAATAACTTATTAATTTTTTCATATCCATTGTTTTTCTGTAAATTGCTTATCTTCTAATCAGTTCCTCTAACTTATTTGTTTTAGTATTTATGTAATTTATGTCCTTTGTTTACTGATTTATTATTGATATTTTTTTGATTTTATTGTACAGTACATTGGTTTACACTTATGGTTTTTTAAAATTGTGCTTTATAAATAAATTTTGGTTTGATTTGATTTGATGTGTCTGCTTTTACATCCTGTAAAAGTGTGTGTCCAGCATTTCTATCCAGGACCTGCTTCCAGTATTTTATTTTATTTGTTTCAAATATGCAAACCCAAAATGAGCGGTTATATACATTATTTGCCAAAGTGGCATGGGCCTTTAAAAATGTTTAATTCTTGCCCTATCAGAAGAAAGGCATTTCTAGCAGATGAGGCAGTGCACTCATCAAATAGTTTGGTTACATTCATTGTTATACACTAATGAGCAAAAAAGGTTCTGGAATATTCTACTTTAATGCATTTATTATCAATATACAGAACAGTGAGTCATGGTCATAATGTGTGTCTGTGCATGGGGGTCATCCTACGAGCTTCGGCACCCTGGGCCTCCAGAGGTCTTAATCTGGCCTTGCACAGCACCATCTGCTGTTGCAGTCTTATCTTCAAAAAGCTGTTGGTTTCCACACCAGATCTTTTTTTTCCCTTCTTATTTACCAAACTCTGGTTCAGGTGTTACCATTCTATGGTCAGGTTAACAGGCAATTCTAAATTGTCCCACTATGAGTAAGTGTGTGTGTGTAATTGTGCTCTTTATGGTCTAGCACCTCACCCAGGTTTTTTCCAGTGATGCTGACACAGGACCCATCCTGGCTAAGTGTGTAGTAAATGGATGGACACTGCTCATCAGCTCACTTCTTCCTATAGAATTTTAGGTTAATATATAATAATCTTTTACAGTCTATTACAAGTATATATATGAAGCTAGAACAGAATGAATTATTAAACATAAGGAAAAGGACTGAATGTAATTCAAGGGTTAACTAAATGTAACAAAGCTTAAGCTAGAGGTCTCTGCCTCATCTCAGAAAAGCTACCAAGGTTTGAATGAGGTAAATGAGTAAAGAACTCCCCTCCAGAAAGTGGGGATAAACTGATGGGAAAGCCCATACACTCCTCCTATGAAGCGGTGCTAAGATCAGCAGGATAATCCACAAAACACCTCTCTTAACAAAGCCATGATCTGAAAAATGGGAGCATCGACATAAATCGGAAATTACTGGTGGGGTTAGTTGAATGGAACAGATTATCAAAGTTCTGCATATTAAGAGTCAGATGACGTGATGGATTAGATAAAGTGATGCAATCAGAAAAAAGCATAAATTGTTTAATTAAGGGCCTCACTCCATGGACTCAGACATTTGTGCATAACTCTGCTTATAAGTAAAGAATTGTTCTGCATTCTCATCTGGACTCCATGACTGCCTTCTTTGAAGAAAACAGGAACGTTTTTTCCACGACATTCCTCCTGGTGGGTACTTTATAGGCCAAAGAGAAATTATACTGTTATTATTTTTGACTGCTGAAAATACTGTTAAGGCATAATGCAAAACTTTCCTGTGTGAATATAGCAGTGGTCTCCAACTCCAGTCCTGGAGTTCTGCTCTGGCTGCAGCTTTTCATTCTAACAGTTCTCTTAATTAGGGTCCAGTTTTTGCAGCTAATTAACTTTTTTGCATTAATAATAACTAAATTGCTATTTAAGACTCAGACTCCTGAATCAGCAGCCAAACAATAATAATATACAAAATGTGTCAACACTCGACCAGCAACCTGTGTCCATTATAGGCCTACAATATCGGAAAATAAAGAAAGGTTAAAGTCTCAGTAATATTGAGCAGCTCATGCCTGCAAAACATTTTGAAGGTGTTCTTTGAAAAAAGAAAACCAACAGTTTTGGAAATGTCTGGCGTGGCACAATGGGAGCATCAACAAGCCATGGAATTAAAAAAACAGTTTAATTAACAACATTAACCGGCTTCTGATTAAAAAAACCTGCAGGAGCGAAACTGGTTGGAGTTTGAGGCCTCGACTTAGCCTGTCATATGCGACCTCACTTCACATCTCGCTTCTTTGTTTGCAGTTTAAAGAAAAATGAAGCAATTCGGAGAACTACTTGTTAAAAAACATGTCACTTAAGACAGGGCCGGTCTTAGGCCACTGCAACCTATGCGGCCACAGTGGGCCCCGCACTTTCATAGGCCCCGCGCTAATTCTAGGTGTAAATTATTAAATTAAACCATTGTAACTTATAATCATGTATATGTCAGCGTGTTTATTCTGTTTTTATGTTTTTACAGTGTTTTTTATCTATTACGTCGTTGTTTCAAGTGATTACGACAAGTAAATAAAATTGAAAAAAAATTGTAGCTGCTCGGGTGCTTTATCTCTAAACTCGTCATTTAGGGGAACTTGGGGTAAGATGAAACAGACACCGTTCTTAACCTTATGATGGCTCAGCTCAGTGAAACCAATCAAATAGGAGGAGCTATTTATGGAGATGATGTTATCGATTTTTTGGATGAATAGTTTGAAATTTACCGGCAGTGGTTTAAATTTTCTCTTTTCTGCCAGACGAAGATTTTTTCACCGGTGAGTAAAGCTTGTTCCTCAGAAACAAGCGTTGTATAAAATTCGAAGATCCTGTACATTGATAACCCACCCTATGTTAACAGTCAGCCATAGAATCATCGGCACGTCAACTTGTATCTTTATACAATTTGTTTTATGAATAGTCTCTCATTTCAAATGTTTAAGATAGTTTTACAAAATAAAATAATGTGATTCGTCTACCCAAACGATTGTTTCATCTTACCCGTAGTAGGGGTAAGATAAAAAAAAAATTTTTCACAAACACTTGCTCAAAACGTACCGATTCATCCCTAAGCGACAAGCGCATGCATATGCAGATCATTAACAATAATCTGACTGAAAATTACTGGTAAAAAGCAAAAAATGTGGATTTGACAAGGAATTTTAAAAAGTGGTTCATCTTACCTCAAGTTCCCCTAAATTGGTAGACTTAAGGTATTTTTTAAAATTTTATTTACTCATAATCAAATGCAAACGTGACATAATCAAATGCAAATTGTCGTTCAAACGTTAAATCACGTAATCAAATGCAATAACGACGTAATAAATCAGTAAATACTTTATTTTGTTCATTTTTCATTTTTTTAACTGTGGCATCTGGTGAAAGAAGCTTCTCGCGCCTCAAACTAATCAGGAATTACTTGAGGTCAACAATTCACGAAGATAGATTGAACAATTTGGCAATTCTTGCTATTGAGCGTGATCTATGTAGGAAACAAAATTTTGATGATATACTGTATGACTTCGCTACACGCAAGGCTCGTAAAGTAAAGTTAATTTGATCGTGATTTTGTACTTAGTAAAGAATGAATAAAATGCAAAGACGAATTTATTTTCTAATACAAAATCTTAATTGTCACTTATTATCCTTATCCCTACCCCGACTGGGCCCCGCGCAATCCATTTCTCATAGGGCCCCGCAATTGTTAGGGCCGGCCCTGACTTAAGATAATGGAAAAGAAGTTAACTAGCGGCAAAAAAGTCACTAAGTAGGAAAGTGGGTTAAAATAAAAAAACCTGCGAGCACAGCTGCGCTCCGGTCCGGAGTTGGAGACCCCTGCGGTCTTTCAGTTTGTTCTCCTGACATCAGCTGTTTGAATAGTTTCACAGAGCTGACGAGGGGAACCCTTACATCCACATAGTCAGTCCGGTCTCGTACGATCAACACAAGTTCAAATAATGTCAAGACCAAATCCATTATCAAATACTCTACGTGGCGTTAATTATTGAAGTTAAACATGATAACGATTTTAAAAGACGTGTATGGGCAAGGCTCGCGAAGTACCGAGCAGTACAGTCACAACTATACCTCCACTTTAATGTCGACTGACAAGTGTTGAGTTCCTTTTTAAAATCAAATCTGTAAAGTAATCCGAACCCGTCGAAACAATCAGATGTGAAAGTTTATGATCCCGGTTGACCGAATCACGCCATACGGAAGTGCAGCAGAAAGGGGTCTGTTTACGTGTGGCGTCTCCCACCCCAGTCCCAGCCGATCTTTACCTGTGTCATCCTCATACACCAGCAGAGCTTTTCGGTTGTCCGTGGGGTGCCTTCTAATCTCCAATACTTCGCCTCCCGATTTCCTCTTGTTCATAAAATACAACTGTAACTTCGACTCCACTGCCTCGAAATTATCAGGGAGCCCACGGACCTGCAAGAGAAGACTTTTTGCAGCCATTAGCTGCCGATCCCCTCACGTTCGGTGAAGTTTTATGACCTTTCAGAACTCGACCCGACTTTAGGATTTCAAACAACGAGCTGCCTCTGTGCCCCCTGTGCATTTCCTGCTAAATCAGCTGCAAGTGAAGAAAGTGAAAATGAAACGAACTACAAAATCTTAAGCAACAAAAATACCCTAATAGTAAAAACAAGTCCGCACGTAAAACTAAGGAGTTATTTTAATAATATGGATTATACTTAAAAACCCGTTCTTTTAGTTAACCGTATTAAATTGTGAATAAATGAATAAACAAAACTAGAAAAGATATTCTCTAGTAGTTAAAAAAACGTTATTACAACACGCAGTGTTTATATTTACAATTATGCAAACTGTGACGAAACTGACACAAATTGCCGACACAGTAAATTATTAGATTACGATTTCGACACATTTTGGTCCTGGTTTTCATTACTGTTTTTTTTATTAACCGGCGATCCACTCTTTCTGTCATCCACTTCCATTGTTTAAGACACCAGGTTTCAAGTCATCGGTGTACGTGTGGAGGTCCTCCTGGTTTCCCCCAGCTCCTCTAAACTTCCCGTTTGAGCCCCGAGATGAACAGCAGCTCAGCTCAGCCCAGCGTAGATCCCTGCCTCTCGCCCAGTGCTGCTAGGATCGGCTGCGGCACCACCACAACCCTGAATTGGAGTAATGCGGCTTGAGAATATTATATATTTGCTGAAAATCAGTAATTCTGTCATTTGTAAAAGATACTGGTTCTACTCATGTTTTCATACTTTAATTCTATTTATTTACAGTATTATGGCCATAAAACAAATATACATTAGCATGAAACATCTTTTTTTAAAATTTAGTGTAGGCATTTAAAATACAACGGGGGGAGCTAGAAAATTTAAATATTAAAAGGATTTTAAATTTTGGCTTATTGGGTTAGTGTTGTCACACGTGCAGAGTGCAGTGAAATTGTTACACTTGCTAACCAACATGCAACACATCACTGTGTTTTATCATCAAACAAACGATGGTTCATCTAGTGGACTGGTATTGTCAACATCAACATATGACAGTTTACAAGTATAGAACTATGGCACAGTTGCTGAAATGTCCCCGTATTTTCTGAAGGTTTTCTATTTTTGGGTCATAGAGAGCTTCAGTGCAGGTTGACATCATCAGAAACTTTGAATGAACCGTTGGGACACTGACCCACCTACTCGACCACCCCAGGTCAACTCATCTCTGGGATGTGAGATGAATCTCAAGTATTCCGGGAAAACTGAGACTGACACAAAGGAACTGAACAAAGTCTACACATGCGCACAGAGACCAGGCCAGGAAACGAAGGTACCCTTTTAAAAAGGCCGGCTCTTTAATAGCACCTTCCAGGGTTGTGTCATTCCTCATAGAACCGTTGCTGGACAGTGAACCATTTCATTCTGTGAAGAATGTTTTTGCATATGACATTGATTCTTTCGACACTGAAAACGTTCTTAATGTGTGGACAAAAAAGAAATGTTTAATACACAACAGACTACATAGCAGGATGCTAACAGATTAAGCAAACATGAACTGTGCTATTGTATGCAGCAAAAGTCCTTTTAAAATTAGGAATTCGTATTTCATATTTTAAAAATCTGTTATCATCTAATTGTGGGTATTTATGAAACCTGTAACAGATCTAAATTAGGGGTTGTTTTTTGAACCATCATATGGATGGTTCTTTTAGGAACCAAAACTGTTTCCCCTAAGGCATCGCTCTGAAGAACTGCTTTGGCACCTTTGCATTTAAGAGTGTACATTTATAGTGCTAGCCACTGTGCCACCGCTCATTTATCTGTAGTTTTCTTTTTAAAAATGTGACTTGCTTAGAATCATACAGTGAGGTGAAGAAAGTGACTAAATTATATACTGAAAAGGTCAATAATATTCACCATGTTACAATTCCTACAAAATACAAAAACTGTAAACCAGACAACATCTGTCAGAGTATCTGTCTGGGTAGTCTCTCACTGGAAACCTCCTGACTTTCTCACCGCTGTTACCTTCTGGAAATTGTAAATTTTCTAGTCTTAATTATTTGAAAATCTGCGATTTGGATCAGCGGCTTATCTGTCTCCAATATAGAGAAGTGGCAAGTTGCAATGCGTTTGGTGGGGAGCTGGTTAACTAGTGGTCTGTATTTTACTGCTTGTCTTAATCCCTAATTCTTCCATTTTCAATTCTTCGCTCTGCTTTTGGGCTCCGTTTGTCTGTATGAGTTCTCTCACAGGCATCAGTAACTTTTAATCATCATGAACCCTCATTTTTTGGGGGGGGGGGGGGGGGTCTGTCGCTTACTGTCGCTTACTGTCAATGCTACTTTTTCTGTTTGTTGGTTTTTTTATTGAAATTAAATCCATCCATCCATTTTCCAACCCGATGAATCCAAACACAGGGTCACGGGGGTCTGCTGGAGCCAATCCCAGCCAACACAGGGCACAAGGCAGGGAACCAATCCTGGGCAGGGTGCCAACCCACCGCAGGACACACACAAACACACCCACACACCAAGCACACACTAGGGCCAATTTAGAATCGCCAATCCACCTAACCTGCATGTCTTTGGACTGTGGGAGGAAACCGGAGCGCCCGGAGGAAACCCACGCAGACACGGGGAGAACATGCAAACTCCACGCAGGGTGGACCCGGGAAGCGAACCCGGGTCTCCTAACTGCGAGGCAGCAGCGCTACCACTGCGCCACCGTGCCGCCCTGAAATTAAATTATATTAAATATTTTATTTTAAAATGAGCAAATCAGGCAATAGAGAGTATAGAAAAATTAAATAACAAATGACCTAAGGAAATCGGGATTTAATGAGAAAAGTTAACTTTGTACTTAGGCGGTGTTGGGCATTGGGGTATATGGAGAACCCTTGTGATTTCGACTGGGCTACTGGGGATCTCATACTACATGACTGCCATTACCGCCGCGTGCCGTGATTGTCTAAAGCTCATAATTATGCAAATGAAGGCAATGACTGAAAATCCTTGGGAAAGTTTATGTGACACGGGCCGTGTTTCATGCTTCGCCTTCTCAATAGTAAGCACCTGTGTGAGATACCATTCCCACACCCGACCCCAGGAACCCCACAGTTCAAACTGTCCAACTCTACACAACAAATTGGTGCCCCACCCAGGGGTGCCACTCTACGCAGCACAGTTCGTCGGATTTCATTCTTCTGTCATCCAGAATGTGTCATTTTATCATTGGCCACTTGTATTGATCTCTTTCGGCTGAAGTACTTCATTCCGCCGCCCTGACGTGAGTCTTTTTACAGGTTGTCAGGCTGCTAACGGCCTCCGTTCCAGACGACACCTAGCAGCATTAGTTATTTTTAAAGAACATGAATATCAGGTTCGTGCTTTTCAAAACTATTTTTTTCCTGCTAAACATGCCACGCCCCTGGCAATGACGAGCTAGTAACTTTCGTTTTCTATTCCTAAGCAGACGCCGCCGAGGCACAGCAGCAGCTTGAACTCGGAGCGCATCTCCATCACGTAAGTAAAGATGCAAACAAGACGGCTTGAGACGAAGGATCCCGGCCAATCGGGGTACATTTTTTAAGTCTAAACTAAAACTTTAATTTGAACGAACGGTCGAGAAACGTTGTATTTTAGCACTTATAAATAGAAAGTGAAAGTAAGATAAATTGGTATTTACTAACGACCTTAGTACTTCAGCCCCCATTTACGTATAATTTTCTTGACGGTGTCGATTCCGGGTCCACAATTTTTTTTCCTCTCCACGCGCATTCTGAAGTTAACTTTCATGTTAAAAACTTTGGGCCACCGCAGCCCTTCCGGACAGGTGCTGGCGCAGTTTTGCTCCACGCCTTTCGCTGAGAAAGCCTTTACGTTAGCGCCTGCGCAAAACGTGCGGCATTTGTATAACTAAAAGTAGAGCAAAACAGACACGGCTGTTCTAAATGAATGATTTATCCACACTTTCTTTTGAACAGGTAAAGGATGAACAGCAGTAATGATGAATCTGGTGGGAACTCTGACGAGGTGAGCATTTCTGTGTTTTTCTTTTACGTACTCAATAGTGACATTTGGGGCTGAGTGCCTGTGTCATGCTTTGGGCTGGCCTCCTGTGCGGGACTTTGATGTGTCTTCATTGTTGACACCCAAATTTCACTGCGCACATGCAAACAACAGTATTCTTAAAAGTACTTAAGCCAAATCGGGGAGGGTGGTGCATCTCCAGACCGTACTTGGTGCAAGGCAGGAAACAAGCTTGGCCGGTGTTTTGCCAAAACACCACCAAATCATCCCCTACAGTGATCGTAAGATAGCAATATTATTTGACATTAGCTGAAGCAGGATTTTAGAATGTTGATATCACCCCTGCTGAAATAATTTCCCCCAAACTCCAGATGGGATGGACAGAATCGGTTCTGATTTTATCTGCTGTCACCTACTGACCTGTTGATGATGTCCTTTTATGATTTCTATGGGCTTTCTGAATATTATGATGGAATTAATCGATAGCACTTAGATATTTACCGTAAGAAAGATAAAATACCTTTTGGCTTGGGTAATGCACGTAAACTGGACTCTTTTGGTGCTGTGTCTCTTCAGAGAATCCTTGGGTACCGCTGGTTTGACTTTGTGTCGAATGTCAGAGCCCCAAATGAGGCACATTACATGCATTGTGAGGGAGCGTCAGTTATAGCACTACCGCCATGTGGCGCAATTCTCTGAGGGTGATCCAGCTCACAAGATCCTCATTGTTGAATACCTGAGTATTCCAAGGGGATGCCCGTGTAACACCTGGCTGCAGCAGATACTGTAGATGGTCATTTCCCGGGGGTGGGACTGGACCGTGTGTCTGCCTGGGGGGTTGCCAACCAGGATCCTTTAGCTGTTTTGTCATGTGGTGGGTGTAGGAATGTGCGGTACCAGTGCATGCTCCCCAACCTGACCTGATCTGACATGATGCACGTACACACGAGGGGGTGTGTGATGTGGCAGGGGGGATGAATTCAGCACAGCACAACACTGACACCAGCCCTTTGCAGAGCCTACGTACATCTATGCAGGTCTTTGAAGAAACCTGTTCCGACAGAGGCGTTGCTAGCTTCTACACTTGTAGCGGGCTTACTCCCAGTTTCTGTGCTGTTGGCATTTGAGGGGCATTCCCCCTTGGATTTTTCTCACTGTCAGTGGTCATTATCAGAGCAGTAAATTGGAGAAACCAGGAATAGCCTTTAAGAGATCAGGGGCTATAGGAATACATGAATAGGACAGATGTGGGTTTGTGCTGTCAAAGATAAGGGGCTAAAGCCCTGGAAGTACCCCTAATGGTACCACTGGAGCACACATGGGGAGAATGACAGCAGCTGGGCACAGGATTTGAACTCGATGTACTCTGCTTTTAAGGTGGCAGTACTAACAAGCCATCGAGCCCCTATACTGCCCAACTGATGATTAAGTAATTTGGTAAATGGAATAAGAAAGCATTTGCATTTATAGGGAAACCAGTTAATCCACACTCTTATTTTCAGAAGTGTCTAAATGCATTAATTAATTCAGTTGTACAGCATGTTCATTCATAAGTATGTTTAATTTGGGGTCAGCACAATGCTTCATTGTATGTTTTTACCGTATATTTGCGTATAAGTCGGGTCTTGAAACCCGAAGAAAATCGATTATAAAATCAGACCCGACTTACATGTACGTTCAAAAATGCGGCACTTAAATTTTTTTCTAACACATCTTTTTGCCTCCTCCAATCCCGCACCAGTTTCTCAGACACATTGAATTTTGTTGCAGCAGCACACTTACCAATTTCTTTCACCACTTCAACAACTTTTAATTTAAAACCAGCTTTATATTTTCTTCTGATCGAACGCTCCATCGTAGATAAGAGACGCTCTTACAATAAAGGTGTATGAGGGTGTGAGATACAAAAAACACAAAACAGTGCAAATGTTGCTTCGGGATAATTTGGGTATTCCTGTGTGGTCACGTAGGCACAATACATGAAAAAAAGGCAGTGTGCTCCGTGGTTACTCTCTCAGTGGGCGTTAGCATATCATAATCTCTTGGACTTGTGAGTTTTCCGCATTCGACTTATACAACCGACATTATAAAATACCGGAAATTATGCGGTTAAAATCAAGTCCTAACTTATCCCCGCATCCCCGGGAGAACTTAAACGCAAGTATATATGGTATTACAAAAAATGTATTGGTTGGCCCTGCTGTCTCACACTTCATCCACAGCCAGGTCACTGCTTCTGTACTCCCCATGCTAGGGTTGACTAATTTCAGGGTTCTTACCACATCCCAATTTAGATTAATTTTAGATTAATTTGTGACTTTTAATATGGCCCAGCTTGAGTAAATGTAGGTTTGTGCAGGAGAGTTCCAAATGATAAACTGGTTACCTGCCTTATGCCTGATGTTGTTAGGATTGGCTATGGCTCCCTATGAGTCTTTAATTTAAAAGGTTAGGGTTAGAGAATGGAAGGACTGGTGGTATTTATATTATACAGTAATTCTTCAAAGATATTTAACTCCACTGTTCAACATCGTTTATTAATATTAATTTTGATTGGCCCCAGAAGTATATATTTTATGTTATTTTATTTTTTTAAAATCTTGAATAAAATACATTTGCTGGTCCACAATGCTTTGAATTTCATATACCTGAAGTCTCTTGAAGAAAAAAAAAACACACTACTCTTAATCTGAAAATGTACAATTTGGTTAATAAGTACATGTTGCTATCATGAGATATGAAGCTGCATTGTACTTGTTTATGCATTTTATAATCATTTGAAGCTCATTCTCCATTATTAATTGCTGAATGTTTTAATGACAGTGCATTATGAAAGCATAATAAGAATAGGAGCTTAACTTGGAGAGTTGTTTTCTAAAGTAAATAAAACTGTTTAGGGTCACTAATAAAGGTTTCTTTCTTTATTGAAAGACATTCTCAGAGACGGAAATGCCACTGTCAATCAATGATGAAGAACTCAAAAAAGCAGAAGAACAGCTGGAATTTTGGAAGGTAGGAATTGCTTCAGATTTGTTTGACTCATGTTAGCTTATATAGTTGCTAGCTTTAAAACTTAAATCAAAATTGTATGCCTAATACAGCAGCAGTTCTTCACCCGGGGTCACAAATCAGTCTTGGATGGTGTCATGTGTGAGAGTTCAGAGAGGGATATAAATAAAATATATTATGATTATTAAAGGCGAGTGGCCATGCGTAAGATCTGTGCAGTATTCTGACCTGAAACAGGTCACTGCTGTTTTTATTGTGTACATCAGCTCTTTGGAACTTAGCTAAAAAAATGATTATGACTTGATTAGTTATATACTTGTGCATCCAATAGGAGAAAGTAGGGTGAAATGACACCTTTTATCGGCTAACTAAATAGATTACAAATGCAAGCTTTCAAGGCAGCTAAGGCCCCTTCATCAGGCAAGGATGAAGGGGCCTTAGCTGTCTCGAATGCTTGCATTTGTAGTCTATTTAGTTAGACAATAAAAGGTGTCATTTCACCCTACTTTCTCCTGTATCAATCTATGGCTAACACAGTACAACACTCTACAGCTGTGCATCCAATGTAATTCTTTAATGCTGAATCAGTGGCACAATCTTATGGGCAGACCATGCACTTTGAGACAGATACAGAACTATCATGGCTTGTGTACATGAGCGCATTCAAGTCAGAATAAGAAAGGGCTAAATTCCTGACTTGTGTCAGTTTGAACACAGCACAGTGGTACATCCCAGACATTCTTGTGTGACCATATCAGAGACAGCAACCCTTTTGGGGTTTTCATGCATAATAGCATTGCATTTTTATCAAAACTATTCAAAAGTGTCCAGCTAATACTAATTCTGTGGTTGAAAAGAAATTATCGTTGAAAGGACTGAAAGAAGCTAACATGTCTTATTCAAATCCATCGGTGGACTGTTATTAGTCTACTAACAGCTAGGCACAGCATCAGTGCTGCCATGTTGATGTTCATTTTATACCTGATGTCGTGCTAGATATCCAGGGAGGCTTTCCTGTTGCTGTGTGTGTCGATATACTGTATGTGTGCCAAGTGGTGATACATCAGATGCCATCTAAAGTAAGATTAAATGAGGCTGTAAATATTTATGTACTTAAAAAAAAATGAACTAAAATTTGCACCCTTAAATACAAAAGTCTGATCATCCAGTGTTTGTCTCAAGGTTATGGTTCCTGTTCAGTACTTTGTAATCTGTGCCACCCAAAAAAGTTAAGACATTAGCAAGGATTTGCTCTTTTCATGGCATAATGCTGTCATTGGTCACAGCTGGAATGAATACAGTAACTGTCACTTTCAGGGTAATCCCATTGCCTGTGAGGAGGACATTTTAAAATTTTGTTCATGCTTCATCCACAGAGAAGAAAAGAGAAGCCGATCAGTAATGGGAAAGATGGTATATTGGGGGAAAAGCGTATCCTTGGTACCTTGCACTGCATGGGCTTGATGTCAGTTTTGGACCAAGTGTCCCAATACAATTTCATGTACTCCTCATGCTTTCTTGAGGTCCATCCCATAGTCATAACCAGGGCTAGATTAACCCGGATGGGTGCCCCTGGGCTATGATATCTCTGCCTGCGAGCCCCTATTTGGTACAACAGCACACAAGTGGGGATAAATAACATAATGGGATGGAAAGAATTCAAGAAATTAACAATGACATCACAAATGAATCCAAAACCCAACAGTTGTAGAGCCCAGTCCTGAACTAAACAGACAATATTCTACTTTGTAAGCTAGATATAGTTACAGAGTCTCAGTAGGAAGAACATGACAGCTTACTGTAGAGGATAAATAAGCACCATGTAACTCATTTTAGGAAACTGGCTAGTTAGACCAGTCATTCTTAAACCCTTTTTCTCCTTCATCCTCCTGTAACATGCAGGTCATAACTGGTGCCCCTACCCACCCCATTCATTATTTCTTTTCACAACTGTGTACATTTAAATTTATCAAAGCAGTATTTCACAGGTACAAGTAGCTAAGCAAATTTCAGTCACTTGACTTATCTAGCTGGAGATCAGATTTTTCACCTTACAAGACTCGTTCATTTAATGTCTTGTCACCAGGGTGTCACACAGCCATATCACAGAAAGGAGTATTTTTTTTCAAGCTGGAAACAAACGTATTGTTCTTTATTCGTTTCAATGACAGCTACTGTAGATGAACGAGACTTTTGCCAGTTGTGTAAGACCAATGTCTATAGTGACTGTAACACTGCTGCAAGCTGGCGGAATGAAACTGTTAAAGTGACAAAGTGTGACTGATGCACAGCGTGCCATTAGATCCCGCTACTAGATATACTTTTACAGAAGAGTCAAGCCACTTCAGGCGCCCCCTAGAATTTCCCTAGTGCCCCTCTTTGATTACCACCAAGTTAGACTACAAGTTCCAAATATTTTTATTGGTTCTTTTAAATTAAATCACTAATTCTTTATATATTCATTTAGCACACAGAAATAAATGAATGTTAAAAAACTGTGACTTTTTTATGTTATGTGGCCACCCAGGTAGGCCTGTGCATTAATCCTGGTCATAACACTGAAGGGAGCATCGCATTGCACAAAATTGCAGCTTCAAATATGTCTGGTTCTTACATGAAAGTTTTTCTGTCTTTAAAACGTTTTTAAAGAAGTCTGAAACAGGCATATTGTTCTTGTTGCTGAAAAAATATTGATATTTGTATTTAATTTACAATTTAATATTAAGTTTTGACATTTTTTTTTATATTTTAACAAGTCCCGATATGAGAAATGTGACACAGAAAAATCAAGACTGCTATTAGATAAACTAAGTACTGAAGACAGTAAAAGGAAATCCCAAGAAGAGCTGTGTCGACTTCTTGAAGAAAAAGAGCGTCTCTCAAAACTCATAACTGCAAATAAGGATAACTGCAAGGTAAAGAGAATTTTATTCAACTGTAAAGGTGAAAGTAGACAATTTGAAATGTTGGTTTTATTGTTGAATTCATTTTTTAAGTATTACTGTTCTTGATGGAAATGTGCATTGCATAATAAGGAATATGCATACATAAGGTCTCTCAAAGTAAGATACTGCAGGCTTATTCAGAAAGGCATTTAACAAAGGTATACCAATAATACATTTTAATAATATAAAGATGCCTCAAAAAGCTACACTTAATTGAAGGCCTTTGCTTGAAAACCTGTCAAACTCATTAAGACATATTTATTAAAAGTGAACTGTAGATGGAGTGACGGACGGGTACAGCAGAGCAGGTAGGCTTGTCCCCTCATAGTAGTTGACCCCAGCTTCACTGGCAAGCAGTGCAGACCACTCGCTAAGCAAATCAAATATAACCACAAAAGTTTAATCCCCATCATTAACTCACTTTGGGATTTTGAACAAAATTATTTACCCTTCCAGATTTAGGCAAACAATTGTCAAGGGTGCCTGTAAAGCTCTTTGGGATTTTATACATCAAGGAAAATTATTATATAAAATAATGAGCTTGACACACTGTATGAAATATGTAGTTTGGTTAACCTTTTGAATACAGTTTAAATTCTGTCCCCATGTTTGCAGAGACATTACAACATTGGAACAATCTTGGCAAACAATTTGTAGCCGAACAAGCTTGTCTATCATTTTTTCTTCAAAATAAAGTCAGGTCGGGTGTTGGAGCGCAGATTACATTTGAACTTTACATTTATTCTCTTAGCACTTATGCAAACTTCTGCTTACTTTTAACTACTGCAAACTCCCAGTGTCCTTTCACCATCTGAGTTTATCTGACATTCTGGCAATTTAAATGATATGAAAATAGTCCTGTTTCTAGAAAATTTGGGAAACATAGAACCTTTTAGATGTTTCTAAGTCAGCACAGGAGTGAAAACAAAGGAAACCAATACACAGTAAAAAAAAAAGAACACTCTACCATAATAATAAGCAGAAATACACACACACACATTTATTTATATATATATATATATATATATATATATATATATATATATATATATATATATATATAAAAGGGGCCAGCAACCACCACTCAGTGGCCAGAGTCAGGAGGAGGAGGAGGATGAAGCTTGACGGGAGGAGTGGTGGTGCCAGAAAGGAGTGTGTTTTTGCTTGTGCTTGTTGGGATTGTGTTGTGCCTGTGGTGTTCAGGCACAGGGAAGATGTGACCCACAGGTGAAGAAACAATAAAAGTCTTTGTTTTATTTTTACACGTGCCTCTGTGTCAGTCTGTGCCGGGTCGGGCGCAATATAGCGCCTTATGTTATTACAGTCATGGCCGAAATTATGGGCACCCCTGGAATTTTCCTAGAAAATGCACCATTTCTCCCAGAAAATTATTGCAATTACAAATGTTTTGGTATACACGTGTTTATTTCCTTTATGTGCATTGGAACAACACAAAAACAGAGATAAAAAGCCAAATCTGACATCATGTCACACATCCATCCATCCATTTTCCAACCCGCTGAATCCGAACACAGGGTCACGGGGGTCTGCTGGAGCCAATCCCAGCCAACACAGGGCACAAGGCAGGAAACAATCCTGGGCAGGGTGCCAACCCACCGCAGGACACACACAAACACACCCACACACCAAGCACACACTAGGGCCAATTTAGAATCGCCAATCCACCTAACCTGCATGTCTTTGGACTGTGGGAGGAAACCGGAGCGCCCGGAGGAAACCCACGCAGACACAGGGAGAACATGCAAACTCCACGCAGGGAGAACCCGGGAAGCGAACCCGGGTCCCCAGGTCTCCCAACTGCGAGGCAGCAGCGCTACCCACTGCACCACCGTGCCGCCCTACATGTCACACAGAACTCCAAAAATGGGCCGGACAAAATTATCAGCACCCTTTCAAAATTGTGGGTAAATCGTTTTATTTCCGGCATATGATGCTCGTTTGAACTCACCTGTGGCAAGAAACAGGTGCTGGCAATATAGCAATCACACCTGAAGCCAGTTAAAATGGAGAAAAGTTGACTCACCCCTTCTGGTGTGTGTCTGAGTGTGCCACACTAAGCATGGAGAACAGAAAGAAGAGCACAGAATTGTCTGAGGACTTGAGAACAAAAATTGTGGAAAAATATCAACAATCTCCAGGCTACAAGTCCATCTCCAGAGATCTTCATGTTCCTTTGTCCACTGTGCGCAACATAATCAAGACGTTCACAACACATGGCACTGTAGTTAATCTCCCTGGACGTGGACGGAAGAGAAAAATTGATAAAAGACTGCAACAAAGGATAGTCCGAATGGTGGATAAACAACCCCAATCAACTTCAAAACATATTCAAGCTGTTCTATAGACTCAGGGTGCAACAGTGTCAGCTCGAACTATCTGTCGACATCTGAACAAAATGAAACGCTATGGCAGGAGAGCCAGGAGGACCCCACTGCTGACACAGAAACATAAAAAAGCCAGACTGGAGTTTGCCAAAATGTACTTGAGGAAGCCAAAATCCTTCTGGGCGAACGTCTTGTGGACAGATGAGACCAAGGTAGAGCTTTTTGGTAAAGCTCACCATTCTACTGTTTACAGAAAATGGAATGAGGCCTACGAAGAAAAGAACACAGTACCTACAGTCAAACATGGTGGAGGTTCTAAGATGTTTTGGGGATGTTTTGCTACCTCTGGCACTGGATGCCTTGACTGTGTGCAAGGCATCATGAAATCTGAAGACTACCAAAAGATATTGGGGCGCAATGTAGAGCCCAGTGTCAGAAAGCTGGGTCTGCGTCAGAGGTCACGGGTGTTCCAGCAGGACAATGACCCCAAACATACCTCTAAAAGCACTCAGAAATGGTTGAAGACAAAGCGCTGGAGAGTTCTGAAGTGGCCAGCAATGAGTCCAGATCTAAATCCGATTTAACACTTATGGAGAGATCTCAAAATTGCTGTTGGGAGAAGGCACCCTTCAAATCTGAGAAACCTTGAGCAGTCTGCAAAAGAAGAGTGGTCGGAAATTCCAGTTGAAAGGTGTAACAAGCTTGTTGATGGTTATAGGAAGCGCTTGATTTCAGTTATTTTTTCCAAAGGGTGTGCAACCAAATATTAAGTAGAGGGTGCCAATAATTTTGTCCAGCCTGGTTTTTGAGTTTTGTGTGAAATGATGTCAGATTTGGCTTTTTTTTCTCTGTTTTTTTGTGTTGTTCTAATGCACATAAAGGAAATAAACATGTGTATACCAAAACATTTGTAATTGCAACAATTTTCTGGGAGAAATGGTGCATTTTCAAGGAAAATTCCAGGGGTGCCGATAATTTCGGCCATGAGTGTGTATATATATATATGAGGGGGGGCCAAGTATAAGAAGATTTTTTTTCTGGATGCTGGAGGGGCGTTAGTTCCAACGTTTGCTGCTAGGTGCATGTGCTAGACTGTCCTCTGCATCATTTGGCCAAGCAGTGTGATTGAAGTGCTAAAGCAAATGTGTGATGCAATGCGGAGAAAATGACCCAAATTGTGGGTGAGTGGCTTCTGCATCACGTTAGCGCTCCCACCCATAGAGCATTGAGTGTGCGTCAGTTTCTCACAGAAAATGGGATGACAGTGGTTTCCCACCCCTAAGCTGGACCTTGCACCCTGCGATTTTTTTTTTTTTCTTATTTCCGAGAATGAAGAGGGACTTTAAAGGAAGTGTTTCAGGATATAGAGGAGGTCAAGAAGCAAACGATGGAGGCACTGAAGGCTATCACTGTGCACGAGTTTCAGAACAAGTTTTGAACAATGGAAAAAGCAGTGGGATAAGTGTATTGCGTCTCAGGGGGAGAGTATTTTGAGGGTGATTTATATTTTGGAAATGTTTTTTAAAAAAATTGTCGTTATCTTTGGGTCACTCCGTGTGTGTGTGTGTGTGTGCGTGTGCGTGTGCATGCGTGTGTGTGTATGTGTATATGTAATATATAATATATATATATATATATATATATATATATATATATATATATATATATATATAATATATATATATATATATATAAACGTCAACACGTGGAAGTGTATGTCAGCCTGTCCAGCCTGAAAGTGAGAGGTGGAGTTGGGGTAAAGGCTCCACCTCCGAGGAAACAGAAAACTCGCTTAGCTGCTAATAACACAAGCGAGGCCAGCACGTCCACAAAACGACGCTAACATTGGCAAAGCGGTACCTCTTTTACTTTTACTCCTGCCGCTAATGCACAAGCGATGCGAGCACGTTGGCAAAACACATCCTCCTAGGAGAGAGATGCCCAGAGTAGTTCCTTTCAATTACCTGACATCTCTACATTTCAATTTTTTTCTGACGATTTCAATAGTTTCTAAGATCTCTGGCTTTTTGCAGCACAGGCTTACACAGGTAGTTTATATACACAATACATATAAAAATAATATTTCATAAGCTGGCTAGTCATAGCAGCTTGTGAGTGTGTTCTTGAGTGACCTCCATGTTAGACAGGGCTCCTGTCCAACGTGAATGTTTATTTGTATATCATCTTATGTACTGCTATGTGTAATGGTAACACAGAATAAAGGAGAACAAAATAAAAAGCATATTGCCTTCACCCAGCTGAGCTGGATATATCCTGCAGAAAATGAACTGCTTTCAAAACAACAGTACTTTAGGCAATTGCTCTGTTCTGTATAGGCTGTGCTAGTGATTTAAAGCATTCTGTGTGTGCGGACACATTAAATAAGTTTATGAAACTTTGCCACTGACTTAAAAAAAGGTCCTACACTAAAGATAAATTCACACTTGTCTGTTTAAGTTAAGATGGGAAAATAGCATTCTGCTATGCATTGTGATAGATAAGGAGTCTGAATTCTATTAGATGCATAAACAAATGGCATACTACTTTATGACCATTCACTACCTTTTATGACCTAAAAATACAGCAGTGCCTTTACTATAAAAGTAAAGCCTCCATAATGGAATCTTGGTGCAGGGAAAGAATGGTGTCTGTTTTCAGACAGAATCAAGTGCATGTAAAGTAGCTCAGAATTGTAACAGACAGCTGAGGACTAGGAATCTGCATGAATCACACACTGGAGATTTAATCCCAAGGTTTCCAAACATAACACCGAGATCTGCTTTATGTGATTCAGCTTGTTGTCTGTAATGAGCCATTAGCCAGCAGCCATGCCACACGCACTTCAGAACAAGTCCTCCACCTCCAGCTAAGAATGTTCGGGCCTAGCCAATACTTGGATGGGAGTCCAACCAGGAAAAGTTTGGGTTTCTGCTGGAAGAGGTGTTGGCAAGGCCAGCAGGGGGTGTGTGGGTCCCAATGCCCCAGTGTAGTGACGGGGACACTGTGCTGTAAATATGTCTCCATCCTTCGGATAAAATGTAAAGCCAAGGTCTTCACTCTCTGTGGTCATTAAAGATCCCTGAGCATCCTTCATAAAGAGTAGGGTGTCTCCTGATGTCCTGGCTAAATTGTCCACTACAGCATACTCATTCAGATACATAATGGTTGCTCTCGCATCATCCAGATGAATGCTACACATTAGTGGTGGGTGAAGTGGCTCACTACTTTCAATGTAGATTGCTTTAAGTAGTGAGAAAAGTGCTATATAGATGTGAAGAATTATTATTATACAGTATGTGCTTGAATTCCAACCCACAGTGGTACTCGTCTAAGCTTTCTTTGCACAGCTAACAAGAATGCTGACAAGTTTTGTCTTTGGTGCAGCTTTCAGTACAAATGAGTTATACTTCTGTTGCTATACAGAAGAATCTTTCTTTTAATTATTAGTTTCCTTTTCGGTTGGCACAGTAATAAAGTGGGTAGTACTGCTGCCTCATGGATTCAGTGTCCTGTTTCTGGACGTGGTCTGAGTGGAGTTTGCATATCGTTCTCATTTCTGCTTGGGTTTTTCTCCAACATCCCCAAAGACATTCAGGGTGGATTAGCAGGTGATTCCAAATCGGCATCTTTGTAAGTACGAGTGAGCCCTGCAATGGACTTGCTGCACACTGCTTACATAGTCTGAATTGGATTAAGCAGCCTTGAGGATGTTATTTTATCTCTTGTCTTCTAAGCGAAACATAATACAGGGGTTAAAATATTGTTTGATGCTGTCAGAACAATCTGTAAGGCTGATCCATATCTGAGAAAAGTGTTAATTCAGCTCATTAGTTGGCGTTGGTAGTGAAGAGCTCCAACCCATCTTCAGTGTACCAGTAATTTAATCAAATTTATTATCTATTTAGAGCTTAATACAGTTCATCTGCTTGATTTTTGTCATATTTTAAATGCATGAAGTCAAATTTGAAATGTTTTTCTTCTGTTTACAATCTGTTGCTGTTCAGTTAAAAGTAAGCTCTGCTTTTAATTTCTAATATTGAAATTTGACTCCTGTGCCCTGTTAATGACTTTGTTTGCTTCTTTTTATGGAATTCTTCAATATGTTTTGTTTTTTTAGAAAGAGCTGCAATACATAACAGAAGAGAACAATAAAATAAAACGGGAAAATCAGGAGCTCAGAGAAAATCTTGCATTACAGAACACAGAATACAGCCACTTAAAACAAAAGTTCATGGTAGGAGAGTCGTACTGTGGCTCGTCTGCAGCTTTTTTTTTTCTATAGATTCAGGTCCCTGTTTTATGTCTTTTATCTTTGTTATGCGTAACAGAGTATAGTTTTCCTTACTGCCTTCACTATAGCTTAAAGTCTATTTAATTAATCTTCATACTGCATAATTCATATGGTATCGTTTGTTTTTTTCTTATATTTCAAACAGATAGAGGCTGAGATTCCAGAGAAAAAAGTCAAGTTTACAAAAGTAGAAAAAGAGATTGCAGCAAACAGACTGGAAGATGCTTGTATGCGCATTGATGCCCAATTCTCCCTTCATCAGAAGCCTGCTCTTGAAATTCAGGGAGGACAAGCTCTCATTACATTTGAAGAAGAAAGTGGTAAATGCAGTTGATACTAAATCTGTTTAAATTTCATATTTTTGTTATTAAAGCATTACACCACACAAATATTCATGTGCATATATGATCATCATCATAAAGGTAAGATTGTATTTAGAGAAAGACCAAGTAGGCTAGGTGATATGAACTTAAATTAATATTGTGATTATTTTGACCCAAAATGCGACATCTGATATTTATTATTTATAAATTCTCAAACCACCAATAACCTCCTTAGCGTTTTGTTCACCAACGATAAACAAGTCAAAACAGCTGATTTTTTTTTTTTTTTAGCAAGAAAAAATGTTACTATGTGTAACAGAACCATGTAAATAGTGCAACATCAATTTAAACGCAGTAGGACAGGTATGTGTAGTGTCCACTGTTGTACTGATGCAGATTTAGTACGCCTCCTTTGTGTGACTTGTTTTGAAACAGTCACCAACAAACAGCCCGATGTTGCAATCTGGACAGTAGACGTGTTTCTTTGCACACTTTTCTTATCATATTTTTTCTGTTTGAGCATGAGAGGGTAAATGTCAGTGCCTGATATGCATTATGGACATGCCCATTGTGTTATGGTAAACTACCACTGTGCAAGGCTTAATGACTTCCACATTTCTCCTGACATGAATGATAGCCACTGCATTGTGAGCAGTGCTTAGGGGACTAATGTCTTTCTTGTCCTTCTACTTTATCACAATCATTTTGCCTTTTTACCATGCACCTATTGCACAGTGAACCTTAAGGCAAATTAATTTACCAGGCATATCGTGGTGATTTGGTCATACAGTACGCATGCATCAGTTTCACTATCCATGCCAACATCTAATGACCAATTCACATTGTTATCATCTATCACTTGATTCAACTAATGGTTCAGTTTCAGTTTATTCTAAAACCGGATTTACAGCTTCTCGGTTGCATGCCATTGTGTTTTGGTTGAAGGCTCCACCCCACTCATGAATATTGATAAGTTACCTTAGAATGACAAAACACACAGACATATTCATGATTTTTCACATCTTGTTATTGTATCCACTAGATGGCAGCAGAATACTATCCCAAGAGTTATTTGAGCTTAACACTGTAAAGCGGATCATTACATGTCACCCCGTACCTGACTTGGCTTAATCGTAATAACATAGAAATCGGAGCATGAGTCACTTTCTAGGGTAATGCCAAGGAGGTTAAAGATTAAAAATCAACACCATATAAACATGTATATACACGTTTTCTATACAGACACCAAACCCTGTTATATTTTGTCACAACAATAATATTAAGTATTAGTGAAGGAAACTGTTATTTTTTTCCCACAAAATGTAACAATTTCATGAATAGTTTTGTTTCAAATAAAACTTTCAGCCTAAATCACATATCTTTTCCAAACACTTTTGTTTTATATCACTTCTATTTATATTTGAGTTTGCATAGCATGCATTGTGTTCAACACTGTGATTGCCTTGCTGGCATCTACGTCTGTAAGTCAGTAAACATGAATCTTGCTCCTTCAATTTCTGTTGCTCGATGACTTATATTATATTTTTATATATGGAAAGACAAAGCCTTTAATTTACTAATGTGCTATTTACAGATCATTATACAGGTACATATGTATATTATACACACATTTCTTATGCTTTACACCATTTATAATGGTTCCAAATTATGTATTTGCTTATACATGGTTTTTCTCGAATGTAATAGTCTGTATGATGTGTGTGGATATTTAGTTTATAACATTCATCAGCACAGTAAGCGTTTTGTTTGTGTTTGGATGAGTTGTATTTTGCATCTATTGTTCTAAACATTTTCTTGAGTCCTTCTTTGTCTACGGTATAGACAGATATATTATATGGGCAGCACCAAAGAAGGATCTGTAATGGGGCACGTCAAACTCAGAGGGTGTGCAGTGATATTTCAGTTTAAACAAAGCCGTTTCAACCATCCAGGAAAATGTTCACTTTCAATCCCAGTGAACAGTGAAGCAACATCTCTGTATTAAAGTCAGGCTTTATAAAATTAAAAAGTTTTTTATTTCATTAGTTGATATTTGCCACTCAAGTGTTCAGACAAATATCAATTGAAGTATAGCATTGTTCACATATAGAAAAAGACAGGCTTTTCACTATGAATTATGTCTGGATTTCCTGTATTATTTGAACATCCTTGAGAAGTCTATGCTGAACGTTATTCACTAGAAATGAGAATATTTTGGATTATTGAATTAGTATATTTTGTATACAACTGGGGGCTCCGCCCCCTGCTCTCTTTGCTCGCCCACCCCTGTGTTTGGTTTACCGGATATACAATTTAAAGAGATTGTTATTTTCATGGGAATTGTTACATATGCATTATTTTCACTTTTACTTTAAAAACTTTTGTAAAAACAATACTTGTCCTTTATTTCTGGCCCCGTGCGTGGTTACATCTCTTTCTTGCAAGACATATAACGCTGCTTGCATTGTGAAAGGTGGGGTCGGCTGAACGCACGCTAAGGATATGCCGTCGGATCATCTGCTGTCTTTATGCTGCTGCCTGTTCTGCTTGTCGCATGTTGTTGTTTTAAGAGCTGGGAGCACATGATGCATGTCTGCCAAAAGCAATCCAACAACTGCTAGGTTAGATGTCTGTGGACTTGTTTTAAATGATGGCTCACTGCCTTGTCTTGCGTGATGTTGTAAAAACAATAATTGTCCTTTAATTCCAGCCCTGGGCGTGGTTAAATCTCTTTCTTGCAGGACGTATAACGCTGCTCGCGTTGTGAAGGGGGGCAGCTGCTCTCGTGCTGCCCGTCGATCATTTTAAAGTCTGTACAGCCGCTGTCCTTTTTTCCACTTCGTGTCTCTGCTGCTCGCGTTGTGATCGCTTCTCCGTGATCATAAATATACACCTGACCATGTTTGTGTTTTCTTTGAAATTAAACTTGTCGTTGCTTTAACTATTGCGGAACCACAGATTCTCATAGCGTATGGTTCATTATTGTGTAAATCTACGTTTTGTGCATTGAATGATGCGAAGGCGAAAAGACTTTGTTTTCTGCTGTTTGCCTTTTATTTTTGACCTTGTTTTGTCCTGCTATTTTTTCAATTACACCTGGTCCTGATGATTAATTTCCTTTTGTTTGCGCTAATGCGATCTTTTAGTCGTCAACGTTTCATTTATAACGTATTGTCCTTTATACGCTTTATATGCACTGAGACCCCTGGATCTGTGTGTGCTGCGTGCCTTTACACTACTGATTTTTTTGCTGGCCGTGCTCTGATATTGCTTGTAAGTAGGGTGTGTCTTGCAAGAATCTCATGTTCTATATCCCCGTGAGACGAAAGAGAATGGCCACGGAGTCTTTTATTTGTCTTCCGTGATCTTAATGTGAAGATCACGTATCGTCTCCTAGTCATTCCCTCCCACAGGATTTTTTTTTATAATAGAGAGATGTCTTATTCTTCCCTTTATAATTCTGCTAACAAGTTAGATTTCATTTTTGTAACAGCACAGTTTCAGATGAATTATGTGACAGAACATTCTCAAACACACTACGTCTTCAGAGTCACAGGCAGGAAGCAAAGTCTATGCTAGCAGCACATCACCCACTTACGCACACAGTTGTATACACATTCACACCAAGCTGTTTTGAAATAGCTCATTAATCTAATGGTACATCTTTGGCTAAGTGGAGGAAAACTCATGCAGACATGGGAGGAATGTGTCTACTGTATATGTGCAGGATGGGAGCCCAACTGTATATAGCTGTGTCCTAAATGTGATCTGTACACTAAGTAACAAAACTTTAAGTGTTGCTGACATTTTAGTGGAGTATTGTTTTTATTTTCATGCATGGTTTAGTTTGTTGTTAAAATGTTTACAATTTTGTTTCATTTAAGTTGCTGAGAAAATCTTGAAACTTCCTAAATGTGTAGTGACTCTCCCAAGTGGCAAAGTGGATGTGAAGCCCTCCTCTGTTTCAATAAACTCTGCAGTAAAATTTGAGGTAAATAAAAAAATGAACAACATATGTAAATGGAAATATAAATAATTTATGTATGCAGTATAGAAAATCAACATTGTTATTCTGATCTTTTAATTTCTAGTGTAGTTTTTTTATTATTGTATTATCTCAACTATGGTAACAAAATAAGACTTTGCAAAATACTGTAAATATTACGAGTGTTTCTCATCATACTAAATTTTTTGTATAATTTCTAAATCCTTAATACAGATAAACTACATTATTTCACGGAAGCAGCTAGTAGTCCGTGATATTCCTGGTGTCCTTGAAGATGACAGAATGAAAGACAAAATAGAGATAAGCTTCTCAAAACCCAGCCAGGGAGGAGGAGAAATTGAAAATGTGAATTACAACAAACAAGATGGAATGGCTGTCATTACCTTTCTGCAAACTGAAGGTTTGTATGAATACATTGAAACATTACAGATTTCAATTCCAGGAAAAATCCTGTCAAGAGCTTGTAGAAGAGGTAATACTGATATTTGGTGATGTTCTTTATGCTTTTGTAATATACTGTAGTTCTGGAGAACCATCAAAGGAGATGATGTTATTGTCACTTTTTTTAGATCATCACTAAGAGCATCTCGCTCCACAACATGTTATTGAAATGAGTATGGTTTTTGAAGATCAGTCTCTTGTCTGCGAACCACAGGGGTTGGCAGCTAAATGAACATGCAAGTACTGCACTTATATTGATTTCAGTTTTCAGCCTGGCCAAGAGTGCATCTGGGCGCATTTAATCCCTGGCCATTATGAAGCCCAAAGGAGGAATTGCTTTTCGGTGGGGGACGGGGGGACGACTTTAAATGATAAGTTTGATATCTTTCAAGTCAAAATTATTTCTTCACAATCATGTTATATATTAATATGCCACATAAAATTCTGTTCTAAAGAGTATTTTTTATTAATTTTAAAAATGCCTTGCATCTTCCAAGTAGGGCTCATGGTAACCTGGCTCCAGGTATGATAAAAAGGCTTAGGTCTGGTTTATACTTCATGGTCAGAATTCGTATGTGCAGGCATCATGGGTTCCCAGTGTTCTTTTGACACGTTCTCTGAGCACTTTGTCAGAAATTAGAAAGTACCAGCAAAAATATGGTTTTGCTTTTTGGTACGTGGGGTCAGCTTTGTTGTTTACTTCAAAATGTGACAGCAAGCCACAATGCTGCTCTAACAGTGTAGCTGCATTTTCCCAAAATTACCAAAGTTCAGCAGCTCTAGCATAAAAAATGGGATTCAGCAAAAGCCTGACGTGTTGAAATGATTCCACAGACAAAATATCTTCATTTTTAAAAGTTTTAGTTAAAATTCAAAGTAAAACAGCTCACGCAAAAAAGAAAAAATTAAAATAGAAAAAATTAGAAAAGTTCTTGTTTAAGTGAAGTTTTGTTCAAAGCTTTTAAATCTTGTTGCATTTCTAATCTTTACAAATCACTTCAAAACGGTCAGAAAACTGTATGCCTATCCCATTTCTGTGTTGAAAATGGGTCTTTTAAGTCCCTGAGTACTGGCACCTATTCTAAACAACAACTGAATCAATTAACACACTGTATTTTAGTTATAGAAATAAAGTTCTATCTCCTACTAACTTACAGGGGTGAAAGACTATACCATTGTCTATGAATATGAGAGAATTGTATATTCTATTGAAATTAAGCAAACACTAATAATGAGTTCATCTCAAAGTTTTAACTTTAAGATTGGCTCTTACAAACCGGATAAATCTGCATGCTTCAGTGTGTGATCAATGTTTCCATGCGGTGAAGCAAATCATCCAAGTTAAATGCAGGCATGTGAATGCATGCATGGTGCTTTTTTATCCATTTTTCGCATAGGCAATAGAAGCATTGCATATTTTCCATTGTAATAACGTGATACATTTAAAGGTGGTGGTGTTTTTGCCCTTTTTTTTTTTTTGCACCTTTGCAACAGCATCAGAATGAAAATAATTTTTATCTTTAACATCTTTCTCCCTCAACTTATAAAACAACGAAATCGAACGTTGTTTTCTCACACTGACACCTGGTGGAATCCTCCACATTTACTTAAAAGTACGCCCGCAAGTATAGACAGTGCAGTGTTTGTGTAGCAGCCGCATCCTGAAGCTTATGCTTCGCGCACTTGAGTATATCCCTAGCCTTAAACTTACCAAGTATGTCCAACAACGGTTTTGTTTTAGCAAAACATGCTTTCATGTTTGTGAGGCATGTTTGAGATAACGAAATGAAACTAGAACTCATTTCTTTATCATTAATTCTTGGAACAATTTTCCTTGAAACTAAGAATACATTTTATTTGCTCATATGGTCACAGCCACCGTAGTGGTTGTAGTTTAGACATAAATGAGGAAGTTGATCAACATGAAACCAAACGTGTCCGAAGCTGCATAGAGCAATTTTGTCTTTCGAGAAAATGGATTGAAAATACTCATATCTGGGATGTGAATGTAAATTTGGATTTCATCGACTTCCTTATGGTAACCGCAATACCTTGAAGTTATGGCTTGTAGTGCTTAGGTTGGATAGGAGTACTTGAATAGAAGACCTACTGAAAGTGAACCTGCAAGTTTTTAGCACTCATTTTTCTGTGGATGGGTAGAGGGAAGAAGAGGGCACAAAAACATGTTCCTGATTACCTATTATTGGAGCCAGCTGCAGTTCCAAACATACTTCAGGTAAGTAATTTCACTGTAGCTGACAGGGGCTGAAATGTAGAGATGTAGAATAGTAACAATGCCAATGTGTTTCACTAGCAAATTGAATACAGATGAGTAGCTCTTAGGTAGGACGGCAAGGTGGAACAATCGTTATTGGTGCTCCTTCACAGATCTAGCATCATGAGTTTAAATTGTAGGCCTGGTTGTTGTCAGTGTAAATAATAATAATAATCCCCATATGGTGACTCGGATCTGTCACCCATCAATGCTAAGTAAACATTTAATACTGCAACAAATACGATCAGTAAGAAAATTTACTATAATGAAAGATTCCCATTTGGTCATTTAGGTTTTGATTGTTTCTTCCAGTTTAATTTTGGCCTATCCAGTCCCATGGCGTTCCACAGGGAGCCACCGAGCCCTGCTCCACTCCCACCGCTGGCAATCGCTGGCTTCTCATGATGAGAGCACACCCTGAGCACAATGGTCGCTCCTGCTGCATAGTTACTCGACAGGAGCAATCCCTCAGCCCCCTCCTAAGTGCTGGCCACACGCTCCTTCTTGGGGCTTGCCTTCCCGTCCGCCTGCTTCCTCCCGTCTTGCACCAGCTCTCGCTCACTCCTGCCTTTCTCTCAGTTCCTATCTTTAACCTCCTTTCTTTGATCATTCATTTTTCCCCTTTTGTTTTCTTTCAGTTCTCCTCTTTTCTATTCTCTCACTTTGGCATCATTTAGGTGCCTGACTGATCCACCCGATTGGAGTCTGCACATTCAGGGGACAATTATTTATTTAAAAATTGGCCACTTTTTCTGAGTCACGGACCCACTATACACACTTGCTGAAATATGCAAGGCCTTCCCTGAAAAAGACGTCTGCATGGGCGTACATGTTCCTCTAAACCTATATGTACCTTTCAGCATTGACGGTGCCTTTCTAGGTGTGCAAGCTGCCCATTCCATTGGCACTAATGCACCCCCTTACCATCATATATACAGGCTTTTGAACTGAGCGCTGATAACAAGTTGGATGGTCCCTCTCTTGTTTAGTCCAGAGGATGTGGGGTCCATGTTTTTTAAAAAGAATTTCAAGTTTCGATTTGTCTGACCACAGAACAGTTTTCCAGTTTGCTTCAGTCCATTTTAAATGAGCTTTAGCCCAGAGAAGACAGCAGTGTTTCTAGATCATGTTCACATATGACTGCTTCTTTGCAGGATAAAGCTTTAACCTGCATTTGTGGATGGCACAGCAAAGTGTGTTCATATACAATGATTTCCAGAAGTGTTCCTGAGCCCATTCAGTGATGTCCCTGACAGAATCAGGCCTGTTTTTAATGAAGTGCCACCTGAGGGCCCAAAGATCACAGGCATCCAATATTGATTTTCAGCCTTGTCCTTTGTCTCCTGATCCGTGGAATCTTTTGATGATATTATGTACTGTAGATGATGAAATATGAATCTTTTGATGATATTATGTACTGTAGATGATGAAATATTCAAAGTCTTCACAATTTTATGTTGAGGAATTGTTCCACAATTTGTAGATGCAGTTTTGTGCAGACTGGTGAACCTCTGCCCATCTTTACTTCTGAAAAACTCTGCCTCTCTTAGATGCTCTTTTTATACCCAATCATGTTACTGACCTGTTGCCAGTTAACCTAATTAGTCCAAAATGTTCCTCCAGCGGTTTCTTTTTAGTACCATTCACTTTTATAGCCTTTTTGTTACTCCCATCCCAACTTTTTTAAGATGACCATCAATTCAAAATGAGCTAATATTTTTCATGAAATAGTAAAATGTCTCACTTTCAACATTTGATATTTTTCTGTGTTCTATATTGAATAAAATATGGGTTTATAACATTTGCAAATCATTGCATTCTGTTTTTAGTTACATTTTACACAGCATCCCAACTTTTCTGGAATTGGAGCTGTAGAATTGGCCTACTGAAAAGCCCTTGAACACACCTGAATGTTACACCTTGCATACTCTAACTCGTTTCTTTGCTGACACAAATTTCATTAAACTAGCTTACAGTTTTTTATACTATAAATTTTTTCGAATTTGGGTTACAAAGAAAATTACAAGCATTCTTTAAACTGTTTTAAATAATTTAATTTTTAAAATGTGTTTACTTATTAGAGTCATTCCAACTTCACTATCAATCTCTCTGGCTTTTTCGTTGGGTGGGAAGCTAGAAATACATTGGTTCTTTTACTCTGTCATGACCTGTATATTGATGAACTCTGTTTGTGAGAATGACTGCCCTCATGTCTTCTTCCTCCTTCTCATTGGTGTTCGATTTTTGACAGCTGTCCTCAGTGATGTGCATCCATCACACCTTCTCTGGCTGTTTTTGAACATCTTAGTCCATTTCTATCCAGTCCAGTGATGTAAACCATGGTTCCAGTTCTGAGTGCAAAAATAGTTGTGAGTTTTAGCTTTTTTGACGTCTCTTGCTTACCATAGTGACACAAATGTTCTGGTTTTCTCTGGTGAAAATTGATAGCCGTGCAGCTACATTCACGACTTGGTGGCAATTAATATGCTGATTGGAAGATCTATGGCACTTGGGTACTGAAACACAAAACAAAGGGTTACTATGTTGCGAAGTCTTGGTGAGCTTCCTCAATTACTTAAATACAGATAAACTCAAAATAATAACTTGACTTTTAGCTAACTGATTTGATTGACTGAATGATCTCTTGTTGTATGCAAGACTTCATAGATGATACTTTATTTGTCCCCAAAGGTATATTAAGACTTTACAGAAGCTCCTATTTTATAATTGTTACTTCTAAAGTCACCACCATTCCATGGTTAGAATTATTCATCATTACAGTGTTGGTAACAGAGTAAATCAGGAGTCCCTGTTGGCAGAGAGAGGAATATAAACATTAATCAGAGGGATGTGGCTTATGGCTCTAGTCAGTGACATAGACAAATTCTGGCAGTATTTCAACATTTTTTGTTTTATTTGTAATATGCTCACCTTTACACTATTGGTCATTGACAGATATCCAGCCCCACTCCTGCCTTTTCCACACACATTAGATGAAATCCATCCAGCATTATAACAGAGACTGGAATAAGAAGTTTAATTTGGTTCTCTGTAGTACCCACAATACCTGAACACGCCATGACTCAGAAATAAGTGGACTTTTGTCAAATACTGTTCTCCTCTTGTATCTGCAGTTGCTGAGCGCTTAGCCAAGAAAAGAAAATATACCTTGGATTTAGGAACAAGGGTCTGTTCAGTTCCTGTCCAGTTGCACTACGATGAGCAAATAAAAAAGTTTCAGGTAAGACTCATAATGTAATAAGGGTTTGGGATACTTGAGGTAATTATGAACATTACGAAGAATGTCGCATACTAAGCATGGTGTTTTGCAATGAAAAGACTTGCTTGCATGACATGACAGCAGCCTTATTATATCCATAATGTTTTAAATTCACGTTTAATTGTGGGTAAGTACATATATTTAAATATGACAGTACTGTATTGTACTGTTCAATTCCATTCTCCTTATCTAGTTCGTCCATTATGTTTTTTCTGTTTTTTTGTTCTCAAAGGCATTTGGTGTTAAATCCAAAAGGACGGTGCTGCTGTCTGGTATCAACGAGCTAATGGATGAGGAAGAGTTACAAGACTGTTTAGAAATTTACTTTCAGAAGCCCATCAATTCAGGTGGAGAAGTTCAGAACATCAAATATGTTTCAAAAGGCAGTAGTCTTTATGCCTTCTTTGAAGAAGATGATGTTGGAAAGGAACAAAAATTGGATTAAAGTGCATTATTAATTTAATTTCACTTATATTCAAGTGGTAGGTTTTCAATATTGGATATGTTGTTAAGCAGATGCAGTAGAACCTCTTCTTATGATTGTCATCTTATGTGACATTTCAAAGCAATGTGTATAGTGGAAATTCACAGCCAAATGTATACATAGACAATCCTTTACATTGCCCTTAAAATAATAAAAATGGTTTAACCTGCACCCATTGTTACGTGTGGTGTGTGTGGATATACACACCATATGCTGTACTGTATATATAATACATGGGTAATATGCGTCAATATCTTTAAATGCAATATACCCATATACAGTATAGTTACTTTGCTAGCCACCTGGTCTCCATGCTTTAAGTTACAGCAAACACTTCACCACATTTCCATTCAACATAACCAGAGTCTATATATTATTTTAAAAAAATGACAGTTGACGTCAACACTTGACCGTCAAGATGCAAATGGTGAGAAAGGCAGAAAAATTATATGTGCTGCTTGGTGTAAGACTGTGGAGAACTCGAGAGGACTTCACCTTGTGCAGTAGTGTGAAAGAGAGGGGGAATAGAGCAAGCACACTGGCACAACCCTCTCATTTTCACCCTGCTGCATGCCAGGGTGAGAAAGAGGGCGTGAGAGCACCGAGTGGAGTGGGTCTTGCTTCTTCTCATCCCCATCCCACTGTGAAGTGAGACGTTAAGGAAACATGCTTTTCGCTGTTTCGAACAGCTGGATACAGTGCTCAGCGGGCACTATGCAGTAGGGTGCGTGTATAGTAGTCATCTTGTGCCCCTGTCTGCAACAGTAAAACATGGCAAGAGTAGTTTGGAGACTTCAGGCCCTGGTGTTAGTCAGAGGGGAATGCTAGAGTACTAGAGACGCTCATACCACAGTGAGTGAGACAAATCGACAATAAGAGGAACACGGTATGGAGAGAAAAAAAAATAATGCATCAGCCCGTGCCAAGCCAATTTACATTTTTGCACTCTTTCTTTTTCAATTTTTTTTTTGAGCAACTGTCAGTTTGCCTAAATTGATGTTCTACTGTACTGTACAGTTATTATCTATTTTGATAATCTGATATGCAATTTATGTTGGGGTATGTACTTGAAATCAGTATTGCTACCTGTTTTTGAAGTTTTGATAAGGACAAAGAATTAATATGTTACACAATGAATTACTTTCCTTTACTGAACTTACTAATAAATATATACTATATACATACCTGTATACTGTATATTTATTCACTTACTAATGAACACATAGGTGGATGTAACCTGTGTCTGCTCCACTCTTTAGTTGTGACGACAAATGATACTTTTAAGCAGTTAAAGCTATGACAAAAATAAAAACGTTTTACAAATATGAATCTCACTACAAAGGCTTTTCTGAATACAGAATAAAAACACGCCAGCCAGCAAGTTGAAAAAGGAATGAGCGACTTACTTTATCTTCTCCCACTGTACCTTAGTGTCGGAGTCTTGAGCCATTGCTCATATTTTTTCAGTCTTTTGCCAGGTTCGTCATTTGTTCCATGGTCATCCCTCTCTTTCTGGCTGCTTTTTTGATGTTTTTTCCATCACCATAATTTCAAGTACCTTTTTGGGATGCCTTGTTTCACTTATTATACTGGAAAAGGAATGACTCGCTTATCGTGAGCTATGGATAAACTGAAAGCCTACAGGCAAAGATTCTGTAGGTAACTAAACATATTAACAATTAATAGAGACTTGCAAGGACACTGAATAGAGGCTATGGTTTCTGAGATATTAGGAATTATTGGCATAAATGAATTCAGTGGCATGTTGGGTAATGATGCTACCTCATAGATTCAGCATCCTAGAGGTCTGAAACCTGCATCTGGTTATGGCTGTGCAGAGTTTTCATGTTCTCCCCTTGTCTTCATAAGCTTTCCTGTGGGAATTCTGTTCAACCACATCTTCAAAGACCATCAGGTTAGCTTTGAATGGTATTTCCAGTTTGCCCTGTGATGAACTGGCACCCTGTGCTGGCTTGTTTCCTACCTCCAGTTAGGCCTCACGACACCGAATTGAGTGAGAGAAAGTTCTAGCAGGCTATGTTACATTGTGAACTCAGTATTATTTACTCGATTTCTTATTCAAATAAAATATATCTTTAAATAAAAAATATTTTTATAATCTGTGTGTACATTTTAAGGCTTGGCATGAGAGCCTGGTAGGAAATGTGAACAACCATCACCAGGGAGAGCAGATGTAACATTCTTGGCAAATTTCTGAATACTAGTTCTGGACAAGGTTTAATCTTAATACAGTATTTTTAACTTGTAGTTATGCTATTTCTGGTGGTAATTTTTATTCTTTTCTAAATTAAAGAGATCAGTTAATTTTACAGCCAAAAAGTAGGAGTGAGTTCTTTGAATTGTTTAAAAGTTAATTGTCAGTAATTAGTGCATCAAAAACATGTTCATAAAAAGAAAATTATTACACTGTATTATTGAGTTAAAAATACTTAAATGTTTGAGGGATGCTGTAGATATTTCAGACTCATTTACCAGATGACATCCAAATAAATGTTTAGGAATTGATGTAGTCTACTTTGAATCTTTTGAATTGTACATTTGTTTTTCTCCTTTTTGTGTACATTTACATTATTACACATTTTGTGTTAATGGATTCTGTGAAGAGTGTATTGAATCACATATTCATATATTGATTGATGAATCTAGCAAAACAAAAAAAAACTGTCAAGAGTACCAAAAATTTACAAATCCACATTCTTTCAGTCCCACATGGGTTGAAAGTCCTTCTTGCCTGCCAAGAAGGTTTGTTTGGCCTCATGTCCTGCGCAGTGAATAATGCTAGATGGAGAGCAGTTATTTTTTTTGACAGTTGTTAATTTGTTTAAACTTTAGGAAAACACCAAGGTTCCTGCTAGGTTCATAAAAATGCCCTTAAAATTCAATCTAATGTCAGGTTATGTAATTCTTACTAATGTGGCATTACAGAGTCAATCCAGTGGGGAGGTGCGGAGTTAGGATATCTTTATTCTGATGGTCTCTCCTTTCTGCCAAAAGTTCAGAACAGAGAAAAAGTACTAATAGAAAAACTATGACTCTAGAAACATTGCTGTTTTTTGCCAGTTCTTTTTCCACAGTTCTCATGCATAGGCTGCCATTTGTGAATACTTACTATATTGTAAGGTGTTCCAAAATGAATATGTTCAAATTATGCTGTATAAAATCAATGCTACAACATTTACGTTGTGGCATTACATTTACAACATTTACGTTGTGGCCCACCAGGCTGGCACTGCCAGCCGAACCCAACACAGACACTCATGGGACACAGGTTCACGGCACACAAGTTTTATTTTTATTTTTCCCTTGTGGGAAACGCCTTCCCTGTTCCCCACAAGTATAACACAGTCCCAGCAAAAGCACAGCACAAACAATAAATCCCTTCCTTTACTCTTTTCCTTCTCCTCCTCCACTCCTCAGGTCAAGCTTATTCGCTCCTCCTCCCAACTCTGGCTCCCTGAGTAGTGGCTGCTGTTGATGATGGGTCTGGAACATAACTTCTGCGATAAGTGAACCGCGAAGTAGCGAGGGATTACTGTACATTAAAAAAAATAAGAGACGTAACAAGCACTCAGCACTTTCAATTTGAAAATGGTATCTACATGCTGTTAAGTATCTCACTTGATTCCCTTCAGACTTTTAACTTCGCACTTTTGCTCTCCTTTCCAAAGCTGTGCTTAACAGACAACACTAGATGGCACTGCAGACCAACCTTGAACACTGCTGCTTGGCGTCTGTCCTGATCACTGAAGCTTTCATTACACATTACTGCATTTCTTAGATTTGTGAGGCTTGTCTACATGACCTGATGTCATTTTGTGATCATGTAGGCACGAGAAAAACAGAAGGTCTTTTTGCTGTTTACTTTTTTATGAACATGCTCAACATACCGTCCCATAGTTATATCTACAGTGACGTAATGGGTTAATGGCAGCCTTCACAGTGAAATTTATTGACTTGTCTCAGGAAACAGTTAGTTTGAGGTGAAATTCAACCAAAGCACATATTAGTCAGTCAATTCACTTTTTTGTATATTGCTCTTCATTAAGTTCACGCACAGGGTGCTTCCATGGTTTCCAGCTATAATGCAGTGATAGAAATAATTAAGCCGTATATCATGTACATACAGAAAAATGCAAATCACATTGAACATATAATAAAGCAGAGCAAATTTCAATCCAAAACCATGTATGTGTGAGAATATGAGTTCATTAACATTATAATTAAGATATGGACACTTGACAACAGAAGAGAAAAAAACAAAAACCACAATTAACACAATCCAAGAGAACATAAACTGGGGGGCCATGGTCATGGACAAAGGTTGGAGACATAGTCCAACTAGGCACCCACCACCTCCTATGAATTATACTGTACTCAGTATATGTTCTGGGCCATCGTCTCTGAGAACTACTAGCAGCTTGCCAAAGTAGCAGTGTCACAAAGTGTCACAGTAGGATACCAAAAAGAGAAACTGAAGAGAGGAGAGTCAGTAACAGTTCATAACAATTGACAAGCTTGTATTTTTGTGCAAATGACTAACAAGCAGCTAATCAGCAGTTCTAATCAGGGTGTGCTACGCTAAAGTGTCGAGTCTTCAGGTTGGATTTAAAAGTTGAGACTGAAGGGACATCTGCCACACAATCAGGCACATGGTTGCACAGCTTTGGGGTCCTGTAGCTGTAATCTCCACCTCACACTGTTGTTTTATTAATCCTTGGAGTTTTTATTACATTGGCATCTTTAGATTTTACTGCACACTCTGGTTTATATTTAAAGATAAGTTCCGACAAGTAAGCAGGGCCTTGGCCATTTAAAGCTTTATAGGCAAGAAGACAGATTCTGAAATAAACACTAAGCTTAACTGGGAGCCTGTATCAGGACGAAGGAAATTATGTGGTCAGTCGCCCCAGTTCTAGTAAAAATGTTGCAGCAACATTTTGAAATAAGCTGCAAATAAAACAATTTGAACAGTCCGTGAATAACACATTGCAGTAGACAAATCTACTACAAAGAAATGCATGGAATAACTTCTCTGAGCCCCCCATATATGGAAAATTTCTTGGTTAGTGCAAACTTTTAGAAGCAAGTTTTAGACAGTGCTGTAATGTGTCTGTATGAAAGGTTTGACTGACACCTAGACTGGATGTCAAATCAGTAACATAAGCAAATGTTTAAAACACTGATGTCTATATCGTTCCCCTGAGTTAAGAATATTTCTGCTTTTTCTGTTTTCAGAGACATATAGCTACTGATCGGCCAGTTTTTTAACTGATTGATGAAATTAATTAAATCATTAGGACTAGGACAGGCCATAGAGCCCAATAACGTTTCCCAATCCTATCCACCAAATTTCTCCAAAATAACATCAATTCAAGTTTTGAAGGTTCTTAAGGTCCTACTTCCTAACACAACTTGGAAATTTACTCCATGTGTCTGTGGTTTTCTGTGTGAAGAAAGACTTTATAACAATTGGGGCAAAATTTACCCTTAACAAGTTTCCATCTGTGCCTCTGTGTTCTTGTTGAAGAATTTAATTTATATCTTTCTTCCTAACCCATATGTCACAGTCCTGGGATCAGCCTAGTTGCTTTTCTCTGAACTTTCAATAACCTTTTTTATAGAAGGGAGACCTATGTAATAAAAATAATTTATATATATATGTGTGTGTGTGTGTGTGTTGTGAAAAGATGGGATATGTTCAGCTGCAATGGTTAGGGGGCAAGCTGGTACTCCCTGTTTGAAAAGCAAACTTAAATAATACAAACAAAAAATAATCTGCCACTGCCGTTTCAGTAAAGTGTGTCTCCGCAGCACTCTTGCTGTCTGGCTTATCTCCTGGTTGGTTGAAAATAATAGAATCCTTGGAGTTCCAGGCTTCTTCCATTTCACAATTATTGAGGCCACTGTGCTCCTGGGAACACTCCAAGCTTTAGAAATGGTTTTATCTCCTTGCCCAGATCTTTGCCTCAGTTCAGTCTGATCACGGAGGAGTATCAAGACTTCCTTGGACTTCATGGCTTGAATTTTGTCCTGACATGCAGTGTGGATTGTGGGACCTTATATACACAAGGGTGTGCCTTTCTAAACAATGTCCAGTCTATTCAAATTTCCAAACCCCAGTCCCCTTATTGCAAGGTAGCAGCTCGACCACTGCACCACCGTGCTGCCTATATGTTGTGAAATAAACAGCCTTGACACATGAAACAAGGATTGGGGCAACCACCCATATTCTTAATTCCTAAAGGCAAATATGGAGCAGAGTTGTGCACAGAATTGAGTCCAAGACAGAACTGAATACAACTGGAGACTGATCAGCTTTTAAAGTAGGTCAGCAGAAGTGATGTCATCGGGACCCGGAACTGGAAGTGACTTTGTTGGAATCAGGCAGAATTTTCTGTGTCTGGTCTGCAGAGATAAAAGAGAAAGGTCTACTGCACCCTACCTCCCCCTGGCTTGGCGTGGAATTATCTTCTTTTGGTCCTTCTAGCTACCTCCCAGGTGCACGTGTGTGACAATATAAAATATATACAGTATATGTAGTGTGGAGAACCAGCCCTGGCACAGACATGCAGACACCGATGGTTCAAGCACACACACGTTTATTTAAAGTATTTACAATAAATATAGTCCTGCACACAACCCAGTGTCTCAAACACCAAACACCCTCAAGTCCGGGCCTCTCAAAAGTCCTGCCTTCACCGCTTCCACTCCTCTCCTCCGAGCTTTGTCTTCTTCCACCCAACTCCGGCTGATGACTGGAGGGAGGCAGCCCCTTTTATTTCCACCCAGATGTGCTCCAGGTGCCCCTTGATGAGCTTCCTGCACTCCGGGTGTACCTGTTATTTCTTCCGCCAGCACCTACAGGTGTGGTGGAAGTGCTGACGTCCAGGGCTCCTTACTTGTCCGGGTGCCCCCTGGCGGTGGCCACAGGTCTCTATAAGGTTGAGCTTCCATGCTCAATTCCCGTGGCCCCCATACAAACCAGGGCGGCTGCCCTTTCGTTGTCCGGTTGAGGCATAGTCCCTCTCTTGGTCCTTCTAGGTGTCCCAGCCGCCCGCCACAGTAGATAAACAACTTTGATAGAGCACATTCATTTATGTTTTTACTAATACAAAATCTTTTGTAGACTAAGGATATGTCTTTGATGGGTGAAAGTATGTTGGTCCCAAAATAAATATACTATTTATAACCCCAAAAAACTAGGAAAAGTCCTGCAGAGAATGTGCAAACTCTCGATAGACAGACAGACATCATTCTGCTGAAACTGTGTGGCTGCAGTGCTGGCCAACAATTAAATAATGAGTATTTACTTTGTAAAACACTGTAAGCAGTAGCTCAACAGATATTTCAAAAAAATTGGGGAGATGCCTATTTGAGTGGCAAACAATGTGAGGTTGTGTTTGGGTAGCTGTTTGATGTGAACAGTTGGAAAAGATAGTGCCTTTCATTCTTTTTAGTCTCCTTGGTATTACAATGTGTGTGAACTCTTTTAAATAGTGTCTTAACACAGCTCTGTTTATGTGATGATGGATGATTGCTAGCAAAGTGTATTATCTTGTCTGCATAATCCTCATGATCTTCTTCTTCTTCTTTTGGCTGCTCCTGTTAGGGGTTGCCACAGTGGATCATCTTGTTCCATATCTTTCTGTCCTCTGCATCTTGCTCTGTCACACCCATCACCTGCATGTCATCAAATCCATAAACCTCCTCTTAGGCCTTCCTCTTTTCCTTTTTCCTGGCAGGTCCATCCTTAACATCCTTTTCCCAATATACCCAGCATCTCCCCTCTGCACATGTCCAAACCAACACAATCTCGCCTCTCTGACTTTGTCTCCAAACTGTACAACCTGAGCTGACCTTCTAATGTACTCATTTCTAATCAAATCCTTCCTCATCACATCCAATGCAAATCTTAGCATCTTTAACTCTGCTATCTCCAGCTCTGTCTCCTGCTTTCTGGTCAGTACCACTGTCTCCAACCCATATAACATAGCTGGTCTTCCTATCGTCCTATAGACCTTCCCTTTCACTCTTGCTGATACCCTTCTGTCACAAATCACTCCTGACACTCTTCTCCACCCACTCCCCCCTGCCTGCACTTTCTTTTTCACCCCTCTTCCACAATCCCAAGTATTTAAACTCATCCACCTTCGCCAACTCTACTCATTGCATGCTCACCATTCCACTGAACTCCCTCTCATTCACACACATGTATTCTGTCTTGTTCTAACTGACCTTCATTCCTTTCTTCTCTAGAGCATATCTTCACCTCTCCAGGGTCTCCTCAACCTGCTCCCTACTATTGCTACAGATCACAATGTCATAAGCAAGCATCATAGTTCACGGGGACTCCTGTCTAATCTCGTCTGTCAACCTGTCCATCACCATTGCAAATCAGAAAGGGCTCAGAGCCAATCCCTGATGTAATCCCACCTCCACCTTGAATGCATCCGTCACTCCTACTGCAGACCTCACCACAGTCACACCTCCCTCGTACATATCCTGTACAACTCTTACGTACTTCTCTGCCACTCCCGACTTCCTCATGATAAAAACTTGTAATCATGGTGGCATTGTTACCTCTTTTAATGGATATGTCCAGAAAATTGATGCATCTGTTTATTTCTTTTTTTATAGTAAACTGGATTGCAGGGAGTATTGTACTGATGTGGTTGTGGAAATCATTCAGCTGGTCACTTTTTTATATGAATAATGTGTATCTAGTTGTACACATGGGACAAACATCAAAACACTCGCCACGCGTATACAGGAACATTGCAATGCGATCAGAAGAAAAGACCCATGGTCTCTGATTTACACACATTCAAGTTCAACTGGACACACATTTAAATGGGACATAGTGCAAGTAAAATTCAAGGCTACTACGGAAAGTGCCAGAGAGCTGGCTGAAATGTGGCTCTCCAATGAAAATGCCATTAATAGTCATTTGGACATGAACCCAACATATACAGGATTGAAAAGAAGAACATGCACTTAAGAAATAAGACTTTATGACCAACACCCTCTGAACCCCCCTCAACAATCCCCCCATCCACCTACCCCTCCCTCCCCATTTGCTACATATTGCCTTGGATTCCCGTAAGTCTAATCATTTTCCTCTGATAATGATTCCTGATAGGAGTTGAAAGCTTAGGAAGAAAAAAACATTTTAAGATATGGGATTCATTTTCTCCCTTTGTGGATTGCCAGCTACAAATATGCAAACTGTATCACAGACCTTCATTTCCATTTGTACGATATACTATATATATATATACACACACATATACATTTATATATACAGTATATACATGCATATAAATAATCTTAACATTTGGTGTTTTTTTTCCAAAAATGAAAAAAATAATAGTTTTCAACCACTGTCTATTATTCCTGTTATTTTATGGTCCATTGTTCTGGGCATGGTCTGTGACAATATGCTAATTCAAATCGATTTGTATTGTGTACTAAATTTATGCAGAACATAAAATTTGAGCAAAGCTGTACAGCCAGCTGAGGAGCACATTGACATTGTGTGGAATTGTGTGGATAACACAGAAGGAAAAATATTAAATGTCACAGGCAGCTGATAAGAATTTAATTTTTTAAAATATAACAGACATGGCATATCATATTATATTGAAATTATGTTAGGCATATCCAGGAAGCCCTTGTGACCCCCAGCATATGGTTTGCTCTCTTGTATTAGTGCAGATTGGTGAGTTACCAGTGAAGCAGACATGAAACAAAAAGACGTATTTGATTTACACCGAGGGCTCAAGCTTACTTTCTTGTTATCCTCTATGAATGCTATTCTTACTGCACAAAGCATTTATCAACAAGGCCACTGGCTGTCCTTCACAAGAGGGAATGATAACTCTCCAGAATGAGCTGCAAGCCCAAAGATGATCCAGATTTTTTTTTTTTGGGACCTGGGGAGGTGTTTCGAATTTGGATGGATTTCACAGAATTACTGATGCATGCTCAGTCCATCACCCTCACTTTTACTCTTTGTGTCTGCACTAACACAGAGGCACAGCAGTTAGCGCTGCTCATTGGTAACTTCAAGCTGATTTCCTTGCACATTCCCTTTGCATTTTCTTTTGCTATTCTGGTTTCCTTTGCACCCTAAAGATGTGTTTGTCACATCGACTGGCAAAACTAAATTATCCAAGTGTTGTTAAGTGAATACCATCCTGGATTGGGTTTCCAGAGTTACTGGGATGGTCTTTGGTTTTATATACGCCTATAATGGAAACAGCCAGTTAAGAAAATGGATGTTCTTACATCCTGCAGTGGGTTGGCATGCTGCCCGGGATTGGTTCCTGCCTTGTGCCCTGTGTTGGCTGGGATTGGCTCCAGCAGACCCCCGTGACCCTGTGTTTGGATTCAGCGGGTTGGAAAATGGATGGATGGATGGATGTTCTTACATCAGCGTATCTAATTACTTGTCAACCCTAGAGTTACAATAACTTGTAGAATTTGATTATTTAACCGTGAGTCTCCAGTCTTAGAAAATCCAGAAAAGAGTGTTTTCATTTGTTTAAATGATAGATGTGTAGCTAACAGTTGGGTTTTACTGAGAGTTCTGCATTTCTTCAGAACATGTTTTTGAAGTATTCACAATATGATCCATGTTTTTATAATTAAAAAGTCATCAAATAAAGGGTGGTAAGACCACAAAAGTACAGCATAAACAGGCCTCATATTATACTCACATAAATTATGATACAGAAAAACAATATGGCACAAAACAACAGATACAAGGATAAGTAAAATGAAAGGTAGCAGTTCCTGTGTTTCACTGTGGACAGGAACAAGAAGTGTGCAGTCACCTCTTACAATGCTGCCAATGATGATGCAGCTCTCTTCCAGATGTTTGTGATGGGTTCCTGTGTCCTGGTATTGTTCATAGCCAGGTCATTGCTGTAATCAAGCAGGGTCTGGATAGGATCTTTACACGCAATGACAAATCCCAGTCTTGAATTCCATGAAGATATTCTGTCATGGCTGTCATCCAACAGCAATGTGTGAGCCTCATGATTTAGGGACAAAACTGAACAGTACATGAGGTGCAATTACTGTTTGGGTGTTTGCCTCCTCCCATCTCTGGCTCCTTGAGCAGTGGCGGCTGGCCCCTTTTATAGGACACCTGGAAGCATTCCAGATGTCCAATGAGCTCCTTCTGGCAGCACTTCTGGGTGTGGGGGAAGTACTGCTAAATAGGGCTCAGGAAACGTCCATGTATAATATGTGTATAATGCAGTATATAGTAAATAAAGGTAGATAAACAAAAAAAATGGTTGGAAATAGACAATGTCTTGTGGTAGAGGGTTAGGTTTAGGTTTAGGTTTATTTGTCATATATAGGTTAACACCGGGTCAACATACAATGAAATGTGTATGACGAGAAAAAACAAGTCACTCAGCCTAGATCCAATAAAGCTTAAAAAAGACTCTCACCACCTGGGGCCTGTTTGTGAGGAAAGAGAAAATCCATCTGCAGATGGTCGTCCCCAACCCAAGGTCGTCAAGCTTCAAGACGAGTTTTGAGGGGATGATGGTGTTGAATGCCGAGCTGTAATCTATGAACAGCATTCTTACATATGTATTTCCTTTTTCCAGGTGGGTGAGGGCAGTGTTTATTGTTAGCGCAATGGCATCCTCTGTCGATCTGTTTGCTCTGTAAGCAAATTGGAGAGGATCCAGCGTGTCGGGGAGGGAGGAGCAGATGTAACCTTTGACTAGTTGCTCGAAGCACTTCATAATGACCGATGTCAGTACAACCGGGCGATAGTCATTCAGACAGGAGACCACCGGTTTCTTTGGGACAGGAATGATGGTGGATGCCTTGAAGGAAGTGGGGACCACTGACTGCCTCAGGGAGAGATTGAAAATGTTGGTGAACACACCTGCTAGCTGGTCAGCACACGCCCTGAGGGCACGGCCTGGGATGCCATCTGGTCCCGGAGCTTTGCGAGGATTGACCTTTTTGAAGGACCTTCTCACATCAGACGTTTCAAGGATCAGAGTGACAGACTCACTGCCCCCTTGAGGATATAGCACCTGTTCTTTGTTGGCTGCATCAAAACGAGCATAGAAAGTGTTGAGCTCGTCTGCAAGACATGCAGTGGGCTGAACACTGACTGTGTTTTTCTTTTTATAGTCAGTGATGCAGCGCAGTCCATTCCACAGGCGCTTGGTGTCAGAGCTGTGGTAGCTTGACTCCACTTTGTCCCTGTAGTCCCGTTTGGCCTTCTTGATGGACCTCCAGACGTCGTATCTGGCTGCTTTGTATGCATCAGAGTCCCCTGAGCAAAAGGCAGAGGTCCGCGCCTTGAGCTTAGCCCTATTTACCCAGGGTTTCTGGTTAGGATATATGCAAACGATGGTTTTAGTGACAACATCGTCAATGCACTTGCTGATATATCCTGTGACAGAGTCTGTGAATTCATTGATGTTGCCATCAGCTGCATCCTCAAACATCTGCCAATCAGTTGTTTCAAAGCAGTCCTGTAAGACCCCCTCAGCTTCACTGTCCCATTTATAGATGTTCCTGTAAACCGGTTTTTCCTGTTTAAGTCTTTGTTTATATGCAGGCAGCAGCAATATAGAGCAATGGTCTGCTTTTCCAAAAGCTGGTCGGGGACGAGATTTGTAGGAGTCCTTGAATAAGGTGTAACAATGATCCAGTGTTTGATCACCTCTTGTGGGGGGGGAGATGTGCTGATAGTATTTAGGGAGAACTTTCTTCATGTTTGCTCTGTTAAAGTCTCCCAACACAATAAATGCTGCTTCTGAGTTAGTGTTCTCTAGTCCACTGGTTAGTAGTGCCCTCTTCTGTTGAAAACAAAAAGAGCTCCAGATCACAGACAGTGTCCTCCTGTGAAGATGGACCATGAATGAACGATGACTCCTAATGTGGTTTGGGTTTAAAGAGGAAGCTGAAGCAGAAGAGGTTGACAGGAATGGAACCAGAAATAACGTCAGTTGTCTTCCATGACTTTTCCACTCTAAAGGAGACACAAACTGGGTTAGTGCTTGTGTCACAGAAAACATCTTCCCCGTACTTTTCCTCATACGGACACCTGTGAGACAATCCTGAAGCTTGCAAGTGTGACAATGTAAAAAATACATAGATATAATAATATAGATGTAATATATATATATATATATATATATATATATATATATATATATATATATATATATAGTATGCGCATACAAGACGTGGTCATGTATTTTTCAGTATTGTTTTCCTTGTTTATGTTGAGCAACTGTTTTCAATGTTTCCAGCATGAATACACTGCATGCAGAGTTACCTAGTACTAGAAACTGTGTGAAGGGAAAAATAGTATACAGTGCATCCAGAAAGTATTCACAGCGCATCACCTTTTCCACATTTTGTTATGTTATAGCCTTATTCCAACATGGATTAAATTAATTTTTTTCCTCAGAATTCTGCACAGAACACAGCATAATGACAATGTGAAAAAAGTTTACTTGAGGTTTTTGCAAATTTATTAAAAATAAAAAACTGAGAAATCACATGTACATAAGTATTCACAGCCGTTGCTCAATACTTTGTCGATGCACCTTTGGCAGCAATTACAACCTCAAGTCTTTTTGAATATGATGCCACAAGCTTGGAACACCTATCCTTGGCCAATTTCGCCCATTCCTTTTTGCAGCACCTCTCAAGCTCCATCAGGTTGGATGGGAAGCATCGGTGCACAGCCATTTTAAGATCTCTCCAGAGATGTTCAATTGGATTCAAGTCTGGGCTCTGGCTGGGCCACTCGAGGACATTCACAAAGTTGTCCTGAAGCCACTCCTTTGATATCTTGGCTGTGTGCTTAGGGTCGTAGTCCTGCTGAAAGATGAACCGTCGCCCCAGTCTGAGGTCAAGAGCACTCTGGAGCAGATTTTCATCCAGAATGTCTCTGTACATTGCTGCAGTCATCTTTCCCTTTATCCTGAGTAGTCTCCCAGTTCCTGCCGCTGAAAAACATCCCCACAGCATGATGCTGCCACCACCATGCTTCACTGTAGGAATGGTGCCAGGTTTCCTCCAAACGTGACGCCTGGCATTCACACCAAAGAGTTAAATCTTTGTTTCATCAGACCAGAGGATTTTCTTTCTCATGGTCTGAGAGTCCTTCAGGTGCCTTTTGGCAAACTCCAGGTGGGCTGCCATGTGCCTTTTGCTAAGGAGTGGCTTCCGTCTGGCCACTCTGCCATACAGGCCTGATTGGTGGATTGCTGCAGAAATGGTTGTCCTTCTGGAAGGTTCTCCTCTCTCCACAGAGGACCTCTGGAGCTCTGACAGAGTGACCATCGGGTGCTTGGTCTCCTCCCTGACTAAAGCCCTTCTCCCCCGATCGCTCAGTTTAGATGGCCGGCCAGCTCCAAGAAGAGTCCTGGTGGTTTTGAACTTCTTCCACTTACGGATGATGGAGGCCACTGTGCTCATTGGGACCTTCAAAGCATCAGAAATTTTTCTGTAACCTTCCCCAGACAATCCTGTCTCAGAGGTCTACAGACAATTCCTTTGACTTCATGCTTGGTTTGTGCTCTGACATGAACTGTCAACTGTGGGACCTTATATAGACAGGTGTGTGCCTTTCCAAATCATGTCCAATCAACTGAATTTACCACAGGTGGACTCCAATTAAGCTGCAGAAACATCTCAAGGATGATCAGGGGAAACAGGATGCACCTGAGCTCAAATTCGAGCTTCACGGCAAAGGCTGTGAATACTTATGTACATGTGCATTCTCAATTTTTTTATTTTTAATAAATTTGCAAAAACCTCAAGTAAACTTTTTTCATGTTGTCATTATGGGGTGTTGTATGTAGAATTCTGAGGAAAAAAATGAATTTAATCCATTTTGGAATAAGGCTGCAAAATAACAAAATGTGGAAAAAGTGATGCGCTGTGAATACTTTCCGGATGCACTGTATATTACTAATATAATAGTATATATTCTGAAATTTTCTTTAATCTTTTGATTTCACCAATTTTTGACAAATGTTAGGACTGTTTGAGTACTTTTGTTAGACAGTCTTGCCTGCATGAAATTATTTAAAAATATGATAAAAAGCTAAAAAATGTTATGATCCAATAAACCTATACTATATATGCCTTGGAAATTCTTCCATACCAAACAACAATAACAACTACAACAACAAAAGAAATTTAAAAAAAAAACCTGCTAGCCCCAGTTCTTTAACTCTCCACTAGGTGTCAATAAACCAACAGAAATTAAAGTATACTAATATAACTCCTATTTGTCATTGTAACATTTTGTGGAGAACATTATGCCAATTATAGAACTATATACACAGACACACTCACACACATATACAGTCATATGAAAAAGATTGGGAACCCCTCTCAGCCTGCTTAATAATTTACTTTCAACAAAAATGATAACAGTGGTATGTCTTTCATTTCCTAGGAACATCTGAGTATTGGGGTGTTTTCCGAACAAAGATTTTTAGTGAAGCAGTATTTAGTTGTATGAAATTAAATCAAATGTGAAAAACTGGCTGTGCAAAAATTTGGGTCCCCTTGTAATTTTGCTGATTTGAATGCATGTAACTGCTCAATACTGATTACTTGCAACACCAAATTGGTTGAATTAGCTTGTTAAGCCTTGAACTTCATAGACAGGTGTATCCAATCATGAGAAAAGGTATTTAAGGTGGTCAATTACAAGTTGTGCTTCCCTTTGACTCTCCCCTGAAGAGTGACAGCATGGGATCCTCAAAGCAACTCTCAAAAGATCTGAAAAAAAAGATTGTTCCGTATCATGGTTTAGGGGAAGGCTACAAAAAGCTATCTCAGAGGTTTAAACTGTTAGTTTCAACTGTAAGGAATGGAATCAGGAAATGGAAGGCCACAGGCACAGTTGCTGTTAAACCCAGCAGGTCTGGCAGACCAAGAAAAACACAGGAGCGGCGTATGCGCAGGATTGTGAGAATGGTTACAGACAACCCACAGATCACCTCCAAAGACCTGCAAGAACATCTTGCGGCAGATGGTGTATCTGTACATCGTTCTACAATTCAGCACAATTTGCACAAAGAACATCTGTAGCAGGGTGATGAGAAAGAAGCCCTTTCTGCACTCACGTCTCAAACTGAGTCGCTTGTTGTATGCAAATGCTCATTTAGACAAGCCAGATTCATTTTGGAACAAAGTGCTTTGGACTGATGAGACATAAATTGAGTTATTTGGTCATAACAAAAAGCGCTTTGCATGGTGGGAGAAGAACACTGCATTCCAAGATAAACACCTGCTACTTACTGTCAAATTTGGTGGAGGTTCCATCATGCTGTGGGGCTATGTAGCTAGTTCAGGGACTGGGCCCTTTTGAAAGTTGAGGGCCAGATGAATCCAACCCAATATCAACAAACTCTTCAGGATAATGTTCAAGCTTCAGCAGTCACAAAGTTGAAATTACGCAGGGTTTGGATATTCCAACAAGACAATGACCCAAAACACAGTTCAAAATCTACAAAGGCATTCTTGCAGAGGGAGAAGTACAATGTTCTGGAATGGCCGTCACAGTCCCCTGACTTGAATATCATCGAAAATCTATGGGATAATTTGAAGCAGGCTGTCCATGCTCAGCAGCCATCAAATTTAACTGAACTGGAGAGATTTTGTATTGAAGAATGGTCAAAAATACCTCCATCCAGAATCCAGACACTCATCACTCATCAGAGGCTGTTATATTTGCAAAAGGAGGCTCAACTAAGTACTGATGTAATATCTCTGTTGGGGTGCCCAAATTTATGCACCTGTCTAATTTTGTTATGATGCATATTGCATATTTTCTGTTAATCCAATAACTTAATGTCACTGCTGAAATACTACTGTTTCCATAAGGCATGTCATATATTAAAAGGAAGTTGCTACTTTGAAAGCTCAGCCAATGATAAACAAAAATCCAAAGAATTAAGAGGAGGGGTTCCCAAACTTATTCATATGACTGTATATATATGTAGATATATATACATATATGCGCATATATATATACACACCTCTATATATAGAGGAGAGATGGAAGGAACACAGGGTGAGTCAAGCAAAGTGTTGGGGTGCTAGCCGGGTTCCCCTTTTAATTGTAAGGAGAGCTGTTAAACAAATCAGGTGCATGAGGGCACAAAATATAACAAACATAAATATCCTTCCTGGATTCTCAAAGACGTTGGCACTTAAGACTGGTCTGACTTGTGAAGCTTCATCCTTGACTAAGTCTGGGGCTAAATGACGTAATGCCATTTGGGCCATTCAGGTTTTTATAGTCCCTCAACCCAAAGGGGCAGGATTAGTTGCCCACAAGGGGTGACTTCTTGGTGCTGTGGGGAAGAAAAATGACAATACCATTAGTGATAACACCCCTTTTCTCCCTGGGGGGATTTGTATACCTTAGATGAGCCAGGGAAGTGTTCCTCTAACACGCATGTGTGAATATACATACATAGTGGCCTGATGCAGGAATGACAGCTCAACTACTCTGGAAAATTTGGTACAGCAAATGGGTCATCATGTTTATTGTCTGAAGACCAAACAAAACCAAAACAAAAGAAAAGGCTCTATGGCGTATTTCCTGTTAAGCAGGTGAATCAAAGCAAGAAAAGAAAGGTGTTGCGCTGGATAGTCAGGTTGTAAAGCTGAGGCTGTGAGGAGATCCTTTGACGTGCATGTGTGACTATATATTCATATACATGAATATATATATATATTCTGAAATAAACAGACTCAACACACTCAAAAAAGTTTTGGGGCAGCCACCTGTATAATATCCCTGGCTGCCAAAGGGAATGAGAATGGCACTGATGTGCATAGGTTGGAGTCCACAACTGAACTCATGTCTTAGTGAAAATAGGGCGGCTTTAAAGGCCAGAACTAAAGGTGACAGTTCAGAGCCGGAAGTGATGCTCTTCAGGGTGCCGTAACTGGAATTGACGTTCTTCTGGGCGCCGTAGCCAGAAGTGATGTCATCAAAGGGTAAATCAGGCAGGTTTTCTCGTGTTTGGACTGCAGCGGCAACAGAAGGTTTATTGCACCCCACCACCCCCTGGCCTGGAGTGGAATTACCTTCCCTTGGTCCATACAGCTTCTTATATATATATATATATATATATAGCTGGGTGGACAAAAGTAGGTTTATAGTTGTTCGTATGGAAAAAGACTACAATAGCTTTGTTAACTTTATTAACTCAAAAGAATGTCACAATGCCACAGTGCACTTAGGTATCTCGTAAGTTCCCAAATCACAACTGTAAACCTACTTTTGCCCCTGTACGTTTATATATACAAATATATATCGAGCAAGGCAACAAGACAAAACTAGGAGATATGCCAAAGAGGGTCGACACAATTGACATGTCTATCAAGGGCTACTTGTCTGTTGCAACCTCAGGTTCACAGTGCCTCGCGGGTTCGAAGCGGCACAGAGGCAACTGCAAGCTCACCTCCTCCACAACCAATGTGTCTGTCGACTCCATTGGTGATGCAAGGAACATTAGCCCCCGACGCTGCCTGTTTGCTGTGTCTGTGTGTAGTAGAGTGGTAGCTCCTGCTGCAATAAATAACCTTGCTGTTCCTGTTTCAAATTGAGTAAACTTGGTTTTCCTGAAGCCCTTAGAGTCAGCCTCATCTTTTGGGTGCAAGGCAGCGACTCACGTGTCACTATATATACTGTATATATATATATATATATATATATACTTGTATACCAATAGTTACACTATTCTGCAAACAGACTAGATAATGTAGACTAGATAATGTAGTTATCACAAAAGCGTGCATAACAACAAAGAAATGTATAGAATACTAATGATGTACTTTTGAACTTGAATGATAATTTAATACTCCCAGCTAATAATTGTGTGGGAGCACGTCAGATATGAGAACTAATAAAAAACAATGTAGGGTAGATAGTGAAGTACTGGTGATAGTTTTGATTTCTTATGGGACATTTGCATATAATCAGTTTAAATTATACAGAAGACAATATTGGAAAATGAAAATGAAATCTAAATATGTTATTATACCATAATAAATATTCATCTTACTACAAAAGAAAAGGAGAGAAGTATAGATTGAATGGTGTATATATTGTACTATTTTAAAACATTTTTTCACTATTATAAGAGACAACTTTATACTGATAAACAATTAAACTTAGACTTTTGATATCACTTACTGTATTGATAATTATTCTGCTACACATATTTTAATATGAAACTGAAATAAGCTTAAGCTAAAAGGATAGAGGCTAGACTCCGAGTTCTGCATTGTTCTTTATTAGTTCACATATCTAACATGCTCGTGCACAATCATTGAGCCGGGAGTTTAAAATTCTCACTCCAGTTTATATTATTAATATTCTGTAAATTTCTCTGTTCCTATGTACAAAGTTCTAACTTGGGCTGGGGTACCTTCAGTGTGGAAGTTTTGTTTCCCCTCTGTATTCGTGTTTGTATGATATGTTCAAAAGGCATGGCCAAAACTGCAAGAAATGTCCTTCCAAATCTCAATATGAACTTTAAAAAAGATTGAATTGTAAAAGAAAGGAATTTGACATTCTATAATGAAGAAGTAGATGGAAATAAGAATTTATCATGCAAGAAATGGCCTATAAACCTATAGAAAACCAAATGGTATAATAATTAACAAACCTAGACATTATAAATTATAATTAAAAACTGAAATTGTGAACGATTAAAGTAATCAACAAAGATATCTGAAAACAAAGAATAAGCAGCAACTAAGGGCTGAAGTAATTTAACTAAAATAAACAAGAGAGCAAGGCTTAGTACACAACAAAACAGATACATTAAAAAATATGTTCAAAACTTTCTGTCTACACTAGTGTTTTTAGAGAGTTTTTTTTTAATTTGTCATCTACACTGAAATACCAAAAACATGCAAGTCCTCCCTACTGCGTATGCACGGTTTATCAGATTAGCACCCCACTTATTTACAAAGCAAAATCAAAGTAAACCAAAATGCCAAAAGAACAAGCAAAAAAAAAATGATCGGACTTCTTTGTCTGGGCCAGTGATTAAGTACAAATGATTTTTAAGGATACAAACAAGTCAAATAAGGTTGCCAAAACCTTGTAAAACATAAACTGGGCAAAAATAAAATAAATATTGCAAAATACTTAAGGTGTCAAAGCGCAATATCCTTCAGTTGATTTAGAGAATTTAGTAAGGACAATCCTGACAGTAGAGATGAGAGGAAAATGGAAATTATGAGAGCAAACTGAAGTTAGTACCTGATTACATGACAATTATATGTCATTTCAAAAAAGCTCAGTTTTCCCCATTCATAGTGCCATGCAAGATCCAGTGTTTTCAGATACACACACTTTAGATAGCATTTTTATAATGATATGTTTTGGTGGTTGAAAGTACTTTTTTCAATATGGATGGAAGGCTAAAACAAATACATTTGTAAAAAGTCTATCCAAATTAGTGTTTACTAAGTCTGTGTTTACAAAGCTCAAAAGCCCAAATCCAAAACATAATGTCCTCAAAAGGCAAATTATCATTCACAATGATAAGTATTCCAAAATAAAACAATTAAAACACCACAAATCTTTTTTTTTTTTGTAAGAAAGAGCACAAAAAATGAACACAGCAGCATGCACTGGTTAATGGCACAGCAAGGTGTGAATGATGGGTAGCGTACAAAAGTGTGAGCGCACTGGCTGTTACGTCATCATACATACAGGTTATGTGTGCGCATGTGCACATGGTAGTTTGTGCCTGATACGCAGAAAAGCTGAACTTCCTGTAGTCGGCATGTTGCCGCATTCACTCAATTATCTGTTAACTTTATGTGCATCTGTTTTGATGTAAGGTACACGGTTTGTTGTTAGTTACACTAGAAATATAATACATTTTTTTCTGTAAGTAATGGTAAAGGTTCTCACAATGTTTTACTAACGTGTTCAGACAACCTTTTATGTCGAAGTATGTTCAGTTTAATGTTTAAAACTGAGTAAAGTACATTAAGAAATGTTTCTTTATTCATACATAAGTACTTCAAGAAAACAGTTTAAGTAGTGATTGTGCATGGTCCATATTTGTGCAGTTTTAACACATTTATCAACTTCCTTTCAGTGTCTTTGCCACGATGGCACGTCATAGCGCTCTGTTAATTTCTGCCGCCTTATTGTGGCCTTTTTGAGTATTAGATAGATAGATAGATAGATAGATAGATAGATAGATAGATAGATAGATAGATAGATAGATAGATAGATAGATAGATAGATAGATAGATAGATACTTTATTAATCCCAAGGGGAAATTCACATACTCCAGCAGCACCTTACTGATACTGATGCCTGTTGAAGTATTCTGTAACCCAGCCACAGGGGATGCACAAACCAGTGTGTTTCTTCGTGCCGGTCCCAAGCCCGGATAAATGGGGAGGGTTACGTCAGGAAGGGCATCCGGTGTAAAATTTTGCCAAATCAATATACAGACAACAATACAAATTTTCACACAGGATTGAGGTTAGCAGCGACCACCTCCAGTACTGTTAGCCAACAGGGTGCTGGCGAAAATTGGGCTACTGTTGGCCGAAGAAGGAGAAGAAGAAGGGGGAGATGTGTCCAGAGGCAGGAGGAGAGGAGGAAGGTAAAGAAAATGAAACTGAGGGTAGGAATTTTGAACGTTGGCAGTATGTCTGGTAAGGGGAGAGAGTTAGCAGATATGACGGAGAGAAGAAAGGTTGATATATTGTGCATGCAAGAGACTAAATGGAAGGAGAGTAAAGCCGGGTGGATTCAAATTGTTCTATCATGGTGTGGGTGGGAGGAGAAATGGTGTAGGAGTTATTCTGAAGGAACAATATGTCAACAGTGTTTTGGAGGTGAAAAGAGTGTCAGACAGAGTGATGATTATTATGAATCAAGAAATTGAGGGTGTGATGCTGAATGTTGTTAGTGTATATGCCTCGCAAGTTGGGTGTGCGATGGATGAGAAAGAACATTTTTGGAGTGAGTTGGATGAAGTGATGAACAGTGTACCCAAGGGACAGAAAGTGGTGATTGGAGCGGATTTCAATGGACATGTTGGTGAAGGGAACAGAGGAGACGAGGAGGTGATGGGTAGGTATGGTGTCAAGGAGAGGAATGAAGACAGTCAGAAGATAGTGGGTTTTGCCAAAAGGATGGACATGGCTGTGGTGAATACGTACTGTATTTTAAGAAGACAGAGGAACATAGGGTGACATATAAGAGTGGAGGAAGATGCACACAGATAGATTACATCCTATGCAGAAGAGTCAATCTGAAGGAGAATGATGACTGCAAAGTGGTGGCAGTGGAAAGTGTAGTTAACCAGCATAGGATGGTGGCCTGTAGGATGATGTCGGAGATCAAGAAGAGGAGGAGAGTGAGGGCAGAGCCAAGGATCAAATGGTGGAAGTTGAAAAAAGAAGACTGCAAGGTTGAGTTTTGGCAGAAGGTGAGATAGGCACTGGGTGGTAGTGAAGAGTTAACAGACAGCTGGTGAACTACAGCAGATGTAGTAAGGGTGACAGCAAGAAGGGTACTTGGCGTGACATCTGGACAGAGGAGGGAGGAAAAGGAAACCTGGTGGTGGAATGGGGAAGTACAGGAGAGTATACAGAAGAACAGGATGGCAAAGAAGAAGTGGGATAGTCAGAGAGATGCAGAAAGTAGACAAGAGTACAAGGAGACAAGGCGCAAGGTGAAGAGAGAGGTGGTGAAGGCTAAAGAAAAGGCGTATAATGAGTTGTATGAGAGGTTGGAAACTAAGGAGGGAGAAAAGGACCTGTACCGACTGGCTAGACAGAGGGTGTGTAGCAGGTTAGGGTGATAAAAGATAAAGATGGAAACGTACTCACAAGCGAGGAGAGTGTGTTGAGCAGATGAAAAGAGGACTTTGAGAGGCTGATGAATGAAGAGAATGAGAGAGAGAAGAGGTTGGATGACGTGGAGATAGTGAATCAGGAAGTGCAACAGATTAGAAAGGAGGAAGTAAGGACAGCTATGAAGAGGATGAAAAATGGAAAGGCCGTTGTTCCAGATGACATACCTGTGGAAGCATGGAGGTGTTTAGGAGCGATAGCAGTAGAATTTTTAATCAGATTGTTTAATAGAACCTTGGAAAGTGAGAGGATGCCTGAGGAGTGGAGAAGAAGTGTACTGGTGCCGATATTTAAAAATAAGGGGAATGTGCAGGACTGTAGTAACCACAGGGGGATAAAATTGATGAGCCACAGCATGAAGTTATGGGAAAGAGTAGTGGAAGCTAGGTTAAGAAGTGAGGTGATGATTAGTGAGCAGCAGTATGGTTTCATGCCAAGAAAGAGCACCACAGATGCAATGTTTGCTCTGAGGATGTTGATGGAGAAGTTTAGAGAAGGCCAGAAGGAGTTGCATTGCGTCTTTGTGGACCTGGAGAAAGCATATGACAGGGTGCCTCGAGAGGAGCTGTGGTATAGTATGAAGAAGTCGGGAGTGTCAGAGAAGTATGTAAGAGTTGTACAGTATATGTTCGAGGGAAGTGTGACAGTGGTGAGGTCTGCGATAGGAGTGACGGATGCATTCAACGTGGAGGTGGGATTACATCAGGGATTGGCTCTGAGCCCTTTCTTATTTGCAATGGTGATGGACAGGTTGACAGACAAGATTTGACAGAAGTCCCCGTGGACTATGATGTTTGTTGATGACATTATGATCTGTAGCGATAGTAGGGAGCAGGTTGAGGAGACCCAGGAGAGGTGGAGATATGCTCTGGAGAGGAGAGGAGTAAAGGTCATTAGGAACAAGACAGAATACATGTGTGTAAATGAGAGGGAGGTCAGTGGAATGGTGAGGATGCAGGGAGTAGAGTTGGCAAAGGTGGATGAGTTTAAATACTTGGGATCAACAGTAAAGAGTAATGGGGATTGTGGAAGAGAGGTGAAAAAGAGAGTGCAGGCAGGATGGACTGGGTGGAGAAGAGTGTCAGGAGTGATTTTATGACAGACAGGTATCAGCAAGAGTGAAAGGGAAGGACTACAGGACGGTAGTGAGACCAGCTATGTTATATGGGTTGGAGACGGTGACACTGACCAGAAAGCAGGAGACAGAGCTGGAGATGGCAGAGTTAAAGATGCTAAGATTTGCATTGGGTGTGATGAGGATGGATAGGATTAGAAACGAGTACATTAGAGGGTCAGCTCAGGTTGTACAGTTTGGAGACAAAGTCAGAGAGGCAAGATTGGGATGGTTTGGACATGGGCAGAGGAGAGATGCTGGGTATAGTGGAAGAAGGATGCTAAGGATAGAGCTGCCAGGCAAGAGAAAAAGAGGAAGGCCTTAGCGAAGGTTCATGGATGTGGTGAGAGAGGACATGTAGGTGATGGGTGTAACAGAGCAGGATGCAGAGGACAGGAAGATTTGGAACAAGATGATCCGCTGTGGCAACTACTAACGGGAGCAGTTAAAAGAAGAAGAGGAAGAAGACCTGTTGAAGTATTCTGTAGGATGTTATTTTTGTGACGGTTACTTAATATTATTGTATTTGTTTCAAAAACCACACACATCTGCAAATAAATATTTAGCATTACAAGTCCATTGCCTTCTTTGAAAAAGTTTGGCAATTAATTTTGAGTCATTCTAATTTAACTCTGGTCTGCTTCATCCGCTTTACTTCGGATTAGGATTTGGTGGCACATACATTCCAGTTTGATGTACACACTGTTTAACAGGTAGACTGTTAAGTAAGAATTTTAAGTAGACCTCTCAGGTCACAGTAGTGATAAGTACTGCAAGGCCTTAGAGCAATAGTTGACAATAATTAGGACAGGTGACTTGGAATAAATAGAAAACACAAAATTAAACCTTTTCCTTGTAGTATCCTAAGAGAGTCCTTTCTGGTTTCTTCTAGGGCATATCTCTTTCTGCATCTGGTACCACTGACTGTCTACCTCCCTGTATTACCTTGGCCTTTGCCACTGTTAAGAAACTGCCAGCCACCAGTCTTCCTGTCAATATACAGTATATTCATATTCATTCATTTTTTTGGAACCACATATTCAAGTATGCAGTTCTGAAGAAAGGGAGCTTTTTGTGATTAAAGTAGAGTGAAAAGAAATACACCATATATTGATGTAACAATACACGATGTTCAAAGTATATCAATAAAAAGGAGCAGCATCCTCCCTTATACTGGGTGCAAGGGTGCAAGGTAGGAATGAACTCAGTCCATTACAGGGCCCCCTTACAACTGTTCAGCTTAAACTTACCAATTAGCCCAACCTGCTTGTCTTCTGGATGTGGGAAAAATGAAATCCTGGAGATTGTGTGAACATAAAGAGGGCTCAGGCTGGAATAAAATGTGTATGTAATGTCTGTATAGATTAATTGTTATTCATTTGCTTTCTTGTTTTCACAATATTTACACTTGTTGGGTGAATAAATAGTTGTGATTGACAGTGACCTTGACCTTTGCTTTCTTGTACTGGCATTTAATTATCTAAAGAAAACGTCTAAACCACTTTATTAAAAAAAAAAACAAACTAGAAGAACCCTTGCATTTGGTAAAACAGAACAAAATGATAGAGTCAGTTAAAAACAACTATATTAACCAGAAAAATAAAAGAAAGTTTGACTGGAGGACATAATGTTATGTGTAATACAAAAATGTTCATAATGTTTCATAACCATGGCACCAAACAGAACACAAGCCTACACAATACAGGTAGGTGGTTCATAGTAAAAAGAGAACATTTCTTATTATAAAGCCCATAGAAAAAGTTCAAAAGATTCACCTTATCAGATCACTCTAGATGTAACAGAGTCCTAATCTCTTTCATGAAGATCAGCAAGTTGAGTATTTCACAGCCAGTCTGGTTTTCCTGCAGAATTAATCTTTATGCCTCCGATACACTATAAGGAATGGTACTTTAAGAAGATTCCATGGGTTTCAGGGTTAGGGTCCCCCTTGTAAAATGCTCAGCAAAGATGCAATTCCTTCCTTTTCTTTGACTATTAGATGAACTGCTGGCTCCTTTTTAATCCTTGTCCCCAGTGACACATGGCTGGAAGAGGCCTTACTTCTGTGATTTTCCTGGATCTCACTGGGGTTTCTGCTTAAACTGTTTCAGAGGAAAGAAAGAACATACTCTAAGGCACGAGGAGTTCCTTGCTTGTTCCCCCAGAGTGTCCCATTGCCAGCACAGAAATCATCAGGAAGAAGTAGCAAACTGTAACAGATGATAATAGGAATAGTTTGTGTATAATATTGTTGGGTTTCAGATGTTTTTTACTACCAAGAAAAGAGAAACAGAGAGGCGACTGCAAATGTAGGGAAAATAACATTGGTCTTTACTATTGCACTGACTACACTGATGGGGCTTGTTTTTCATGTGCCGTTACATAATTCAGTTTTATATAATGACTAGTCATTTAGCCCGTTACAATAATGGGCGCTAGAACAGTAGTGCATAAACATTAGTAGGAACAGTCTATATTAAAAGGCAAGGGACTTTGACCTCATTCTTTTTGTTGGTCGTATTTTTCTTTCTTTCAGCCTTTCTTTTGTTGATGTTTACTTGCTGAGCTGACCGTTCTTTGTGGGCTGCCGCCATGTATTGTATGTCTTTAATTTTCTGTGACAGTAATACTGTCTTGTACGGCTCTATTCAATAAGGGCGCGCACAAAAAGGCGAGCTTCAAAAGGGCGACCTCGATTGAGCGCGGCGAATAAAGGCGTTCGTAGATAATTTAGTTCAAATGGCTCTGGAATATGTGAAGAGCAACAAAGGTGCAGATCTTTATTTACGCGCGCCTTTATTCGCTGCCCCCAATTGAGGTCGCCCTTTTGAGGCTCGCCTTTTTGTGTGCGCCCTTATTGAAGGATGCCTGTGCGCGCCCTTATTGAAGGATACCGTCTTGTACGTCCGCTGGCTTGTACATCTGTAATATACCTTTAATTTTCTCTGGTGGTAATACAGGCGTGCGCGTCGGTAATATGCCTTTAATCTCCTCTGACAGTAATACTGGCTTGTATGTGGCTGTAATATGCGTCACTGTATTGTGTACCTTTAATTTCCTCTCGCAGTAATACTGGTTCGTATTTCCGTAAAACGCCTGTAACTTTCTCTGACAGTAATATCGCGCATTGCACCGTGCCCCACGCATGCGCACTTCATCAGAAGACACCCACACATGGACACCTGGACGCACATAGGGATTTTATATATATAGATATTTGTGTCCAGTATTATTTACCAGCCTGAAACTAAAGCTGGATTGACGCTGGAAGCTGGTGGAGCGATGGCATGAAGTGTAATGATAAACATTAACCATCTATTTTCTTTGTCTCTCATGGGTGGATTTCTCTTTCAAGCTCCATACAGACTCACATTTCAAAGATCCTGTAGTGCTTCATAATGACAGGGCAGAGGGCTTAAATCAGCCAAAAGCGGATGACAATGGTAGTTTGGGAAGAGGGTCCTCAAAGTTAAAAGCTAGTTTCCCTTGTTAGTTGCCAAATGTGGCATATAAATCTAGACCTATGTTGCTATGGTATATTTGCTTTTCTTGGATCTATTACTTTAAAATCCTGTTCTGTATCCTGTCATGGCCAGTGCGATTTTCTATGCTGTGGAGTACTGAGCTGGTATCTTTACTTCAAGAGAGGCCCACCGGATGAACAGGCTAATAAAAAGCCAGACTCTTGACCAACTGAAGATAGTAGTGAAAAAAAGGATGAAGACAAAGCTGAGTGCCATTATAAGCAATGTGGCACATCCTCTGTCTGTCACACTAACACTGTGGACTTTCAGACAATGAATCATTCAGAAGAAGTGTGTCAAGAAACATTACTGGGACTCCTTTATACCTACAAAAAAATGCCTCATTGGGATTGCTCTCTTATCGTTATCCAGGTCAGAAGTTTTCTTCTTTTTTCGTTGTTCTTGTGTGTATTTGAGGAAAATTGTTGTTGGTGTTTGTTGTTATATTTCTTAATTTCCGTATAAAACTAATTTCCTCCTTGGAACAAATAAAGTCTCTTTGTTTGTTCATTCAATCTAATGTCTTTTTCTAGTGTCTGTTCCTGTTTGATACATTGGCCAGACTCCTTTTGTGACCTTTTCCAAGTTCTGAAAATGAAATAATTTATAATCATTTTGTAGGATTTTCTCTTTTTGGATTATTTTTTTCTCTTCTTTGGTTATTTTTAAATTTGTTGCCCAAAATTTGATCTAGATTAACACTGCATTCTTGTTTTGATCTACTGTACAATTCATACAATTTATAAAATTAACCAAACAGTCTACAGTTCATGTGATACATGGTGAAGTGAACATAACCTAACATAGCATAAGTATGGTAAGTGATAGACCCATTTGGGACAACAGAGAACCTTCGGACATGCTTGGAACCCTGCTGTATACTGAGGGAAGACTCCTTTTTGTAATGGCTGCACAAGAAGATACAGTCAAAGATGGTTTGAAATTAAGGTTCAGGAGATGAAGTCAGAAAAACAAAGTAAGGTCATTGCTAGTGAGTACAAAAATTAGTATTTTATATCTGCCAAAATGGGAAGCAGAAATCTGTGTCAAGAAAGGCATAATGAAAAGGTCAGGAACTTCGAAGTCTAGTACTGTTTATTAACCAATATGACACTCAAGAATTGAAGTCAGGAAACGAGAACGAGTCAAAATTAAATATCAAATTAATATACTGTAATATGTTGCATGCCAAATTCTTTGACATAATCTGAATACTCAGACAATGCAGAAGTACATGATGTCAACCATTATTACATTGCAGCAATGACATCACATGATGTGCACTTCATTTGGCCTAGCAACAGCCCAGACACGAAACAACGACAACGGCATTTATATAAAAAGAACATAGTGTTATGGGAGAAAGGAAAATAAACATTCATAACAAAGCATCAGGACATAAATTTAATGAAACCACAAACTTCTTCGACTTTAGCAGCCCCCTAAATGGTAACTTAATGATTTTTTTTGAGGCCAAGAAATTGTAGGAAGAGCAGTACCCCCAGTGTCCCTCATGAAGCGACCAGCTAGTCCATGGTGTGGGAAGGGTTTTTGAGGTGATGGAAGTGACCCAGGACATAACGTAACTTTAAAGGAACTCTCATGAGGAGAACATGACAAGGGTTCAACCAGCATTTAGTAGAGAAGCCAGATTCACTAGGGTGAAGATTTTGTAGGTACTGTTTTATATGTTTGAGGTAGGCATCCCACAGGACAGATGAGGGCTTTATCTGTTAGTCTGGGCATGAAATGACAGCAGATTTTTTATTTTTGGGTATTTTTCCAATTCTCCGTTGTATTTGTTGCATTTCTCTCCTGGCTAGAGTTCAAATGCTATGTTTTATGTCTTTCTTCTTCATTTTTGATTCCTTTGTTTAAGGCAATGCAGTAGTGGTGGTCATTTAGTTTCTTTATACCTTTGACTCTTCCTTTTATGTTCAATGAATTTTGTGAGTGGTCCTCCCAAGAGGCGAATCCACCTGCCCATCAACGTCAAGGGACTGCCCTCAGTCCAGTAAAGGCTGAGAAGAGCCCACAGTCCCTTGTTGGATTTGTGATTATGCTTGTGATTTTGCAAGATTCTGGATTTGTGTGACCGTTTGCTCTGTGTTTGACTTTGACTGTTGGATTTTGTATTGGGACTTTGTTTGCTATTGGAAGTGCCTGTTATGAAGAATTGGCTTATGTTCCTTTTTGCCTTGTGCTCCTTGGAGTATATTTTTGTGCCACAGATCATTTTATAAAAATGAATCTTTTTATTTTTAAAGATTCCTTGTTGTGTGACTAGCTGGGGTTGAAAGTCCCTTCCCCGCCTCCCTCCACCCCCATCCCCGTAGTGGCCATTTTTGAGTCATTGTTCTAGAGTTTATGCTTAAGAACTCTCAAGTTCATAACAGTATTTACACCTGTCATGTTTATTATTTGTTTTATAAACTCTCATATTTGATCTCATTTTGAGGGAGGACGTACAATGTCGTTATTTTTTAAAATTGTTTCCTCGAGATAACGGAATAATTTTATCGAGATCTCGATAAAACAAAAGATCTTGTTTTCTTGAAATTATGAAATAATTGTATCTAACGTTTAATGTTTACCTTATTGAAGCCACGTCCTGTTTGAAATGGCAGAAGAGCAGAACTGTATTGATCGGCGCATCACATTTTTGTTCAATCAAGGGCTGACGCAGGCTGAAATATGTTTATGCCTTAGTTTAGGAAATAATAACGTTAGTGTCCGTCATTTAAGAAGACGGTTAGAAAGGCTTCAGTTGTATAGGTGTCGCAATTTAAGCAAGCCTGATACCAGGAGCAAAGGTTAAGCTTCGTTTTCTCGAGATCGCGATAAAATTAGTCTGTTATCTCAAGGAGACAATTAAAAAAAATAACGGTATTGCACGTCCTCTCTCGGCTTCCGTAGAAAACAATTTAAAGCATTCCATAAAAAAACAAAAACAAAAAAGGGCCAATTTCCCGACTTGAAGTCTTACAGGTGATTTGTTTCAGTGATCAGTGAATACCTAATAATTCTTTTTTAACTGCAATAAGAAATGCTTGGAAAAAAGAATGCACAACTGGTGCACGCCTGGGGTTGTTTCAGGTTCGTTTCTACAAAGCCGAAGTGGCAAACCTGCAGTGTTAGGCTTTTGAAGCCCAAGTATTTAAACACATTCTATGTTTTGAACGCTGCTGCTCAGATTGAATTTTTTTGCCTTTGATCTTCTTATTGCTAGCACCAACTTGAGGAATAACAGGAGCAGCAGGTGTGCCGTACCAAACTGCATATAAATGTCACTTTCCTTTTAAATTATTTAGCAATATCTTCTGCACAGACCTTGTGAGTATTAAAATGTGTTACTGGCCTGATCTCTGGTCTCATCACACGCTTGAGACATTGATAAATGTGAAGAGACCTTTTCTGTTGCGTATTTGTAATAATCTGAAAGCAATACTGGCTGCTATTAGTCCTTCTATAAATCATAGTGCTGGTTTTAGCACAGGTTGTCTGTTGGGGGGGGGGGGGGGGGGGGTGTGTGTGTGTGTGTGTGTGTGTGTGTGTGTGTGTGTGTAATAAATGATATACAGAAGAAAGCAGCCAAGCTAAAGTTCTCTGAGCTTATGCATCACTGGGGTCACAATATTGTGACTGATTCTCTTAGAGGTGATACACGACATGAGGAAACTGTAAGTGCATTTTTGGAGGAAAAAATTACATTTGTAGTCTGCAAAACTAATTTATTCTAGTCATGAAGGAGACTGGACTCGCAGCTTGACATTCACATTTCAAAACTTGAATGAAATAAGGCCAAAAGCATCCAGTAATGACTGCCTCAAGCGTTTCTCTTCTCCTTTTTGTGTAATTAAATTGGAAGACTACCACTAATCCCCTGGCCTTATAATAGAATGAAGTAAATTGCGTCTGGTAGGGTGTTTGGTGTGCTGTTGCCAGGCTGTTTATTTTGTGGCATTGTTACTTAAATGTGATAAATGTTTTTTTTGTTCGGGCTGACATTCAAAAAGGAAATACCTGTTCTGAGAGAAGGACAACAGGTTAATGCAGCTGGCTTAGCTTTCTAAGCTAAAAGAAATTACTTTAATACAGCGGATTGCTTTGTGGGATTTCATGTGACAGGTAAAAAACCACAGTTCAACAGCACTGACCTTGTACATTAAACAGATCATTCGACGTGTGCTGATGTCCATTATTTTATTTATTTTTTTTGTTTTTTTAATTAACTGTCAGACATACAATGCTCCATGTTGTCCAAATCAATTACAACATTCCCTCACCAGCTCATCTATAGAACAAAGACGTCAGAAGGTTTAGTCTGAAGATACTGATGCATCCTGAATGTTAGTGGTGGTTCAACTTGCTTTTCATGTGAAATAAAGAGTGAGAAATACCGCACTAGATTGAAAAACCCAGTGTGCTTGCGCTGCATTGTTAAAAGTATGATCAATTTTCTTTTTAAGGACCTATGAGTCCAACCTTGAACTAAAATCACTAGTGAGGCATTCACTCAAGGAGAAGCCCTCTTGGTTGCATGTTCTCACTCGGAGCAGATGACTACTGGACTCGGGATGCAGATTATAGTCATTTTAGCCAGCTGAGCTAAAGTAGAGCTCATCCATAACACACACACACACACACACACACACACACACACACACACACGCAAACACACGCACACACACGCACACACACGCACACACACACACACACCCCTAGTCATCAAGTGAGGTTTTGACTGGAAGGGTGTCTTCTTTTCTCAGAGGTCCCTCTCCATTTCAGACTGACTACCCTCATATCTCATGGCCTGAATGAATCCTGGACACACGCCTGCAAATAATCTTGGTCAGTCTTGGATATGTTGGATATAAACTCAGGCTGGTGGATTTATAGTGGACAGTTCAGCCATCTTATCTAGATGAGCTAAAGGAGAACTCCCCACTCAAAAGTAACAAAATGAGTTTCTGACTGCAAGGGCAACTTCGTTTCACTGCAGGATCTCTCCATTTCAGCCTTGGCTCTCCCTTCCTGAGAGAATCCTGGATGAGCCCAAAAGTGTCAGATGTTTATTTGGGTAGCCACCTTCTTATTTGTAGGTTCTCACTGGGGCTGATGGACATGGACATGGCCCACTGGATTCATAGTGCAGAGTACAGCTGCCTTAGCCTGTCGAGGTAAAGGAGAACCTCCTCTGTTTCCTGACTGCAAACGCTCTCCCCAGCTCCACTATGATACATGCCTGCTATATTCTAACGATATTTTAAATATTATCTTGTAAAATGAATTTGATTTTTCTATTTAACATTAAAACTGGACATTGCTTTTCCAATGTGTGATAGTAGATGGGTTAGAATTGCATGTTAGGAAATGTGCTAACAATGTGTGTAAGATACTACCATAGATTGTCCCTTGACAGTAATGTCCCAAAGGACGTTACTCTGAATAGTTCTGTTAAACAGAGATTTTGGTGAATATTAAGCTGTCTGACACATAATGTTTTTTCCAATAAATGTGTGGGACATTTCTGTACATGTGACCCGGTGAGGCAAGTGCCTACCAGCAGGATTCACAGTTAGAGTCTTGAACCAGGTACATTTGGACTTATCTGAGCTGGTGGAAATGTGAGCGACAGATTATTTTGAGTTGAATTAGACCTCTCTTAAGACAAAGTTATGAAGAGAATTTTATTGATTATTGAAAATGTGTGCACATTTTAGATATAACACCTAAGTTTTTGATGCTGCCAGATAGTGTAGTTGCCACAGCAGGTACCGAGAGAAGCTTAAGAAGATCAACCATGATTCTTTTTTTTCCATGTAGTTGCTGGTAAAAAGTTATACGAGTATTTGAAGCATACACTCTCATTGTCAATTTACACCAATCACCCACAGCATTACAACCACCTGCCTAATATTGTGTAGGTCAAAAGATGACCTTCATAGTTCAGAGCCCCACTTATATTTATGTGGTCCCTAGAGGGGTGGTGTGTGTGGTGCCTGGAGGCAGTGGGGCTAAATATCATCTCCTAGCGATGGGTCGATGCTATGAATTAAACCAGAGATCCAGTTAACACCAGCACCCCATCCTGCTCTGCGATCGGATTATTCAGCTTTCCTGAGTCCTCCAGAAGATCCCATGACATCCCCCTAAAATCTGCAGAAATAACCAATTCGAGACTGAATTTGAGCCTAAGCGAGTGCACATAAAAATCTTTGATGTGTATTTTTTAAAAACAAGCACTGCACAAGGAAGAAATTCCTGCTGAATGAAAAGTAGCAAAATTGTTCCATTTCAGTACAAAAATGATCATGCCAATCCAAATAAATAGGCACCAGCAAGTTTAACGCCGCCTGGAGGCACTCCACTCGGCACACACACTAGGAGCTTATGCCAATAATGAATCAGGTAGGAAAAAATTCCAAAACTTTAGATCAAGTCAACCTCACCTTCGTTTTTTGTTCTTTAGTGTATTACAATGAATGCAACAAAGTAAATGGTGAGTGCAACATCATATCTGCTGGAAACTTTCAGTTAACCAACATCAGTTACATTTTTAAAAGGTGTATGCCATTTTCTACAAAACGATGATATTATAACTAAGCATTTTGTGGCCAAATAAAATATAACACCAGAAAAGGGATGTTTTGTTCTGCTTTGGCATTATTTGGTGGTCTCACCTCCTGCAGTGGCCTCTTTGTCTATGACATTGCCCTTCAGATCTATGTTAGTGTTATGAGACACAACAGAATTGGGCTGCACATTACTGCTAATGTTACGCTCTCCTAACTTCCTGTAAGGTCACTCATCAGTATCACCTGCAGTATTTACGACTTGATCATATCCTGATTTTTGTTTTTTACTGTCGGGTATAGTTTTCAGGAAAACAGTTTCTTTGTTTCTCTCCCTTTTTACCTTTATTTTTATTTTTTGCTAAATCATTGGGCTCTTGTTACGAATGACCATTTGTGTGGACTTCATCTTCTTTGCAGCACGGTAACAAATCAAATATCAGTGTCATTAAAAGTGACCTTCCCACCCATATCAACCAATCAGGACTCATTTTCTTTTTTTTTTAAAGCATTTTTTTAGGTCTGATTAGACAGATTTATAATCATGAGAATAGAGATTTGTGTATAGCAGATTTCAGGGAGTGCCTGTACTGTCTGAGAACCTTGGACATTTCCTGGTTTGAAGCATTTGTTTTCTCTTGCATATATATGATGGCCCTATTGCAAACAGGTCCTTAGGGTTGTAGAATGGTAGATCCAGACATGATTTAAAAAACATTTACACTTAAAACATGTTTGTGTACGAAATGTGCAAGTCTGCGCATGCAGAAGGAAATGAAAAAAAAATATGTTGATACTTAAATGTCTCAAAGGTAATATTTTTGTGTTCGAATTTTTACATGAACAGCGTTTAATAAAGTGAGCCTACTGCTTCAGAATATTAGCATTCTGTGTGATGTGCAGTTCAACCTGATTGGTCAGTTAATGCAAACAGGAAGCAAGGACAGGAAACAGCGATGTCTTGTGCTGTGTTTACTTGGCAGCAGCATGAGTGAGTGAGAGAGAAAGACCCTGTATTGATATCAGTTCAAGAGAGGTGAATGCCTACTGTCAGATCCATTTGAGTAGCAGGACATTAAGAACCATTTGGACAGAGAAGCAGTGTGCATGTGTGCACAATTAGTGATTAATACACCTAAATTAATTATATGTTTCCTAATTCGGAATAAAAATGAACAGATACATTGGGCCAGAGAAATAAGCCAGGCCGTACTCGTTAATAAAATAACATGAAGCTCATACTCATACTGAATTTTATCTACAGTCTCTGCTTTGTACAGTAATATTTGCAAGAACTGAAGGAGTATATATTAATTGAGAATGAAAACTAACAGACACAGGGTCTGGTGGAAAAAGGAAAGCCACAGAATAGCATGACGTGGGACTTTGAAATGTTATTAGTAAAAGCAAAAACACCTGTTACCTCCTGCTATTTCACTCGGACGACACAGCACGTGGTTAAAACTGAACACTTGGTCACTATACACCCAGAGCTGCTGTTTTAAATGGCAGTGTTTTAAAATACCATGTAATTTCTCACTGTGCAAATTGTCATTAGTTAATTCACTACCTGGTATTATTCTGCATATTACATTAGATAGATAGGTAGATAGATAGATAGATAGATAGATAGATAGATAGATAGATAGATAGATAGATAGATAGATAGATAGATAGATAGATAGATAGATAGATAGATAGATAGATAGATAGATAGATAGATAGATAGATAGATAGATAGATACTTTATTAATCCCAAGGGGAAATTCACAAACTCCAGCAGCACTAGCTGGTCTTAGTGGATCTTAAGCTTAAACTGAAAATCCTATGCTGGCAGCTTTTCTCAGCATTATCTGCATAGTCTGCATGTATATGTATTCTGTATGTAGGAATCAGGGAACTTTGATGCACATGCATATTTCACATTGGGAATGTCAGGGCACTCACACAAGTTGACAGGCTCATGCTGCTCTGAGGTTCACTCTGTAATAGACCATCGAAGGTGACAAGCTGATAAGAATGAACTTCTGAGGATCCCCAGAGACTTGCATGCTGGCAGAAGAACAGTAACATCTTACTGTAGCAGAATGGAGAGTTTTGGCAAGTTATCAGTGGGCTTTCCAGGGTGATGGGGAGTAGTAGCATCCCAGTCTCCTCAGCTTTTAGAGGAGTAAAGAGCACATGGGTGAATAGCAGTGCCTTTGTCCTTTGACATCAGAACTATGAAGAAATGTGGACAATTTTTGAAAGAAGTTTATAAATTGGCAACATTCCACATTAAATAAGTTTTACTTTCTTTGTTTGGTGACAGATGATTTTTCAACACATAACATAAACATGCCTGCTGCAATAAACCAAGTAACACAATTTATTCATAACATACATAAGGATAATAGAAGATGAATATATACAAGTATATACAGACAAAGGACAGTAATAAACAACACTAAACATACTATAAAAATTGCACAAGCATAATTGGATCTTTTTCTCTCTTATAGAAAAAGTACACAACTTACCAATTATATTTTCTTTTGTTTAAAGAGTTATCCTGGAAACATATTTAATTAATGTTCTAGACAGAATTCTGGTCTTTGAATGGTTAGATGGACAGGTTCTTAGCTAGTGTCACAGATGTGAGACTAAGAGGCATTCAAAGGGCTTGGATGTTGTCAGTAATACCACTCTGAGTTGAGAACGGTTGCAGCTATTCACATCTTGTTCTCGTCCATCTGCAGACCAGAAACTCTGAGGGTTGATGATCTGTGAGGTCACTTCTGGTGCCACCTCTTATCCCACCTCGTAAGGTCATCAGAAGCTTTTATAAATGCCACCTTTGACATCATGGAGTCGGTCATCTTATAGACTCTCGTCTGCAAAAACATCTTCTCCCCATCACTCATTTAAAAACTTGTTATTTTGACTTCAGTTACATGGGAATCACTGGCAGATGCCCTAGACCTTTTGTTTGAGTCTTGTCTAATCTTTTACATTCACTTATAAAATTTATAGCATCTGCACTGTGGTTCTGGTGTCAGTTTGTTCAGAGCTTACCCCTCCACACAGCTCCACAGTGTGTGTTTGGAAGATGCTGCTCTGAACATTCCTACTCAATTCAGGAAGAGAAATGTAGCAGCTCATCCTGCACAAAGGCTATTACTTTTCATTTACAGTAGTATCAATAACCAGGATACATTAGCTAGCATTATTATAACTACTAAGTTACAGTCCACAATTCTCTGAATCAAAGTTGGTGTACTTATAGTATGTTGACACCAGGTGTAGGAGATAGTCCTTCTGGGCAGGCCTGCTCCAGCACATGTGGAAGGATGTTTGGCATGATTCTTCTTTCTTTATTGTGACACTCTTCTACTCTTCACTTTGGTCACACTCTTTGGTTGTGGGATGTACTGCAGTTTTCTCTGAGGTCTCACAATCAGTGGTCCATGTTTACTGGCATTAAATTTGTGTCTGCTGGCAGTCAGTGATCGGTCGACTCCCTTCTTCAGTAAGATGAACACATTGCTTTATGTACAGTCTCTCTTGCCTGTGCACCTTGCTTTACTTTAGCAAGATTTGGATTAGTGGCATACTCGTCCAGTTCCATTGCACATGGTCTTCCACTCTTACAGTCCAGCACTAGGTTATTCTTCAGAACAAAAAGGGATCACTCAAACCTTTGTTGTAGCTACAGCTTAAACAATAGGTGTCCTACTATGGAGAAGAATTGACGGCTAGGCTGAGATCATGGAGGGTCTATAGACAGCATAAATCTGGTGCTTTAAAAGGGTTATAAAGAAAGGTGTAGACATTTTACCACTGGCTTTCTGAACGCATGTAATGAGAGGTTTGTGGTGCAGTGCTGTTTTTAAATAAACTAGCCAACCCACGGCATAGCATACACCGCATAATTATTTATTGATGGGTGAACACTTCCTGAACGACACAGTTGTCCAAATGGGGTGGGGTTGAGGATACGACTGTGAGTGAATGAAAAGATGGAACTCTGGAGAGAGCCACATACAATTGTCCGTGACTGAAAACTGGGTTTGGCAGATACAGGCATATCGTTTTGAAAGTTTTTCCCTGTGCCTTATTAATTGTCATTGCAAAGGCCAATCTAACAGGAAATTGTCTGCGTGTAAAAGTAAAAGGCAAATTTGAATCTGATGGGGTCAGGGATATCCGGGGAATAAGGACAGTTTGTGAGGTAGGAGCTGCGATTGTCTTACACTCCAGTACATTGCGGTCAGTGCTGGTAACAGTCAGTCTAGTGCCATCAGAGAGACTTCTTGCTGGCATGAGGTTTCTGAGAAGCATGACGACTGAACCTATTTTAATTTTGAGTTTATGCGGAGGCATGCCAGTGGGAGTAAGACTGTTAAGAAATTCTTCGGAGAATGAAACTTGATCTGCGGGATTGTCTGTGACAATGGAATCAACGCTGGTGAAAGTTACTTCGTCGGTAGGGATAAGTTTCAGTACTTGTTCATTAAGGTGTAGTGAGTCTTCGTTGGTGACGCTTAATATAGCTCGCGTACTGAGTTGTTCCGGAGTCACAGTTGAGAAGTCGATGTCGTCATATAGTTGTTGAACGGGATCAGAAATAAAAGGAAAACAATGTGAAGGTAATGGACGCAGGAGGAGGGTTAGAGTTGGTGGGCGGGGCTCTGTCGTGCATATCCCATGACGCGGGAGGAGGGTTAGAGTTGGCGGACAGAGCTCTGTCTTGTGTGCGTGCGTATCCCATGGTCGGGCGACTTGGTGGATTATATATAGAAAAGCAGCCGGAACCGAAAAGAACAATGAAAAGTCAACGTGGTTCAGAGGTGCATGTGGACTGTAGCAGAGATGAAAGCGTCTGAGGCGGTGTTTGGTGAGGTGTTGCGCGCTGGCACATGAGCAGGCAGTGTGCATGCCTCGAGAGCGAGGGTGGACTCGGGAGGAGGGTTAGAGTTGGCAGGCGAGGCTCTGTTGTGCTTATCCCATAACGCGGGAGGAGGGTTAGAGTTGGCGGGAGGGCTCTGTCGTGCATATCCCATGGTATTAGAGTTTGTGGCCGGGGGCTCTGTGAGTTGGTGGGCGTGGCTCTGTTGTGCGTATCCCATGGTCTCTGTCTTGCGTGCCATGGTCGGCTGCTTAGTGAATTGTTGGTGGGCGGGGCTCTGTGAGTTGGCAGGCGTGGCTCTGTCTTGCGTGCATCTTGCTTGCCATGGACTTAGTGAATTATATATATAGATAATCTTGTCCCGGGAAGTGCAGTCGGGTATGGGTGTGCAAGAGCACGCTTCACTCCGGGGTTGATTGGGGTGCAAGGCTGATCACGACTATACGTGCAAATCCAAGTGGATCAGTCAGGTGCCTCACTCACACATCAGAGTGAGCAAAGCACCCAATTGTGCCAAATCATGCAGGAAAAAAGGAGCCTGCACAGTGGAGGGTGGAACATAAAGAAAAGAAACAGAATAAGAACAGAGAAAAATTGAAGGAATGGAGGATAAATGAAGGAAGGACAGAATGAAGGGCAGGAATGGGATACAGCTGGTGTAACACAGAGGGGAAGCAGACAGAAGGAAAGTGAACCCTGGAAAAGAAGCGTATGGCTGATGCTTGATGGGGCTGCAGGATGCTGCTACTGAACAGCCTGGGAACAGGAGTGACCAACTACTCCAGAAGGAGCCCCCTGTAAGGCTGGAGAATGGCAGTGGGAGCTGGAGGGAGTGCAGGTTGGTGTGGTGCCCTGTACACGCTGACGGACTGGCAACATGGAACAAAACGGGATCAAAGGGTTGTCTATGTCCGCTGGTTGATGTCTCCTTATGCTGCAGAATACGAAGAGGGTAAGCCTGGGAGACACTCAATTTTAGAAGGCAGCGCTGTGGCTCGTGGCTTTAAAAAGAATATGTTTGCCCTTGGATTTTAACCTTTTTTATGGATATATTTATTTGAACTTTTTCACTTTGATTTTATTGGATTATTTATTGAAGATTGATTTGAAGCTTGCACTAACTGCACCTTATTTTTGGGTTGATCAACACTTTTTGAACCAACTGCTTGATGAACATGTGTCCTTATTTGCCTGGCTCATCTCCGTACATGGCTATTGATGGTTATGGGTTGAAGAGGCTCCTGGAAGCGGACCATCACAGTGCACTTAAGCCCAACCTTTTGGCTTTGTCCACCAAAGTGTCCGGTCATTGAGTTATGGCTCTTTGCCCACGGACCAAGTGTTTAAATGCTACATCATGGAGATATCTCTCAATATTATTTCCATATGACTGATCAGTCTTATCAGATTGGACCTAGAAACTGCTTTCCAAAGAGAGGCCCTGTGAGCAATGTTGATGCATTAGCTTAAGCTAAAAGGCTGTGGCAGCTGCCTCTTAGAGTCAGTTTATCCTACAAAATAAAAATGAAATAATAATAAAATGTTACAACATCCATACAATTCCATGTGGCCCAGGTCCTTTAAATTTTCCCTAAAGCTTAGTCACAATCCTTATTGCTCCTGATGTCAGGGTCAGTTTAGGTATAAACAAACAATAAACCTGCAGGACTTCTGTGACTGTAAACCTCCTCTCTCCTATATTTCCCTTACACTCTCTATTTCAAATATCTTGTCCACTGATGCTTCTCTGTGTCTATTACAGTCACCACCAAACCTCCAGCTTGCAATACTGGGCTTGACACCAACTCAGCCTGTTTTCACAACGCCATATTGTCCTCAGCAGGAGCCATGTGTCAGAAAAGCCTGCGGCGGTGGCGAGAAGCCCAATTCTTTGTTTAGCTCTGCTGATCTGTTGCATAGTGTCTGCCCCCATCGCTACTGGCTATAAAGTCTTCTCCATGGTATCTGAGTAGGCAACTGGATTCCTGCTTTTACAAGGATGAACCCTCTAACTCCTATTTAGCAGCCATGAGGTTTTACTGTATCTTATCTTATGATCTGCTTTTACAAGGATGAATCCTCTAACTCCTATTTAGCAGCCATGAGGTTTTACTGTATCTTATCTTATGATCTCCTTTCCCCCAAAGTAGCTTTCTATGTTGATGTTCGGTTACATTTGGAATCTGATGGATTGCATGACCACTTGCATCCTGGAGAACCACCCTTTTCTTCTGCACTTGTAACCCTACTTGTTGCATTTCTAAGACCCACCACTTTGGAAGCCTCTGTCTTTCCATAATGCTTGTGTGAAAGTCTGTGTCACTCTACTGTACTTCTCTGTGTTTCATGCTTGGGTATTTGTCTTGTGAAATTCCCCAGCCTTGTTTATTCTAGTTGTGCCCTTACCACTGGCACCCCTCACAATGTAACATAACTCAACTCAACTCAACTCAACTCAACTCAACTCAACTCAACTTAACATGATGTAATATGCTAATATAAAATAAATACTGTATTTATACAGTATATAACAAACCTATCTAATTGAACTTAGGGTTGTGTGGGACAGAACCTATCCCAGTAACACTGGGCATAACAAGTCAATCTCATACACACACATTCATATGGGGAGTTAGTTTGGAATTTCCATTTAACTTTACATGTACATACCTGGTAGTCAATAGTCAGAAAATAATTCTACACACAAAACAAGTAAACTACACAAAACAGTGACTGGGATTATATTTCAAAGTTGCTGGAACAGAGAACCTATCCAAAGTAAATTTTATTGTCAATTGTATACAAGAATACAGAAAGATGAAATAATGAAGGTCAGGGCTTGCAGTCTACATATAGTGCAAGTACGACTGCACAAGCAGACAAAACCAAGCACCATACTGTTAAAAAAGGCAATATACCAATGCAATAAACTGCCAGAATTACACAGAGACCAATTGATGCAAGTCCTAATCCTTTGACATGATAGATAAAGTGAATTGTGTGTAAACTGGAGGAAGAGATCGTAATCTAAGATTTTAAGATTGGTTGGAATATTATGGGGGGTTGCATTGCGTTGTGGAGTCTGACAGCCTCGGGGAGAAATCTGTCACATAACCTTACAGATCTGGCTCTTTATCCAGATGGCAACAAAGTGAGGAATCCATGAGAGGGGTGAGAAGAGTTCTGTAGAATGCAGCACTTGAGAGAATAACAAAGCAAGGGTCAAAGCCAGGAGTCGAAACTTGAAATCAGCAATCAAAATCAAAAAAGGAGTCAAGACATTAATCGTAAGCCAGGAGCAAAATTAAACCGAAACCAGAAAAACAAACATAGTACCAAGGCCTACTTGAATTAGAATTTAATTACATCACAGAGAGACATTTTTTTTTATTGTATAGCCACAGAGAAGAATAATGCAGATTGTGAACTTCCCCTTAAACATCGCCACCTCCATGATGTCAACCACATGACACCTTAAAACAGCGACAGATAACCAAAAAAACAAGACGTGACCCAAAATAAACTTTGTAAAAACATTTCAAAATAAAAATAAACCATAGAAACAGAATCTTTATATGAAACAATAATAAAATATGCAAAACTGTATGTACAGTATAACAATCTTTTAATATGATAAATATAAGAATGCTGCATGCTGTAAAGTAACAGAAGGAGAAACTACCTAAGGTTGGAGTCAGGCTGGCTGGACAGCTCTGGTGCAGCCTTTAGCTAACATCTCTGTAGATATGCGGAGCTTGTGAGTGGGCAGAGGGTATGAGTGATGGATGAGCTAAGATGGGGCTCAGAATTCTTTTTCTGGCTTGGTTGATTCCAGAGAGAGAGAACAGATGGCACGTGACTTCTTGAATGCCCAGAAACCCCATCCACCTTGCGTTCCCTCTATTTCAGTCAATAAAAACTGGTGAAATTATACATGGTGGACAACATGCACATAAAAATGTGAAAAAATTATTTATATATACAGCAGTACTCTAAATGTAACTATTATCAGTCTGTCTCTTTTGGCCTTTTGGGAATATATGTATCTCTGAACAGGCTGATTAAAAACCATTCACCATTGCATTTCCAGACAGCTGACATACCTCCTTCAGGTAAAATCTCACATGATGGAAGTTTATAGAAAGATAACGGGATTTAGCATTGTGTAACTCTTAATTTATTTCCCAAATGCCAAGCCAACAAAATTCAAATGATGACATTCAAATGACATTTTCATCATGAATTATTTAATGTGCTTTGATTTAGAATGCATGCCCACCAATTTGGGTGCATAGAGCGCAAAGGGCCTACTTCATGTGGTCACCAGAGTGTCTAATGACACATAAAAGTTAAGGAGACATTTGGATGTCAAGAAGAGAAAGCATCTGACATAACTGTGAGTGCTTCTCAGCCTTTAACATCTCCGTCATATGTCTAGTCTGAACTGAAGTCTCATTAACAGAAAACCTCACATATGGTTCAAATGTCCCCTGTGCCTGATGCATCATTTAAAATGTCATGCGACATGAATTCTAGAAATTTCAAATAGGTAGATGTAATTCCTAGATAAAATGGGATTTAAAAACGAGGCCAGTTCAATTGCTGATGTCTGCCGAGAACGCTGGGCACACTTCATTACCTTGGACCATTTTTAATGCAGCAGATGGACAACTCTAAAGTCTTTTTTATATACTTCATTAATGATGCAAATAGTTTGGATCTTAAAATGTAGGCCAAAGATTGAATTCAGACAGTAGCACAGCTCGTCTCTGTGCACGTGGGGAAATCTGCTTGCCATGGGAACTCGACTTGCCACAAAAGTACCAAAGGACGCCGAGTCAGATAGCAGATTTACAGAAAGTGAATTCTGATCTTGCTGTTTGACAGTATGGAGGACTGAAATGGGAGTGTGGGGGCATGGGTAATTTTCTGACCACATGACCTCTCATGTTATTGGCCAAATAATGTGTATCTTCGACTTTAGAAATGTTATACAATTTCTGCCAAAACATTTTATATTGAAATTTCAGTTTGATTCATGAAAGACGTTTACTTGTGGTTAGAGAATCCATAGAATGAGCAACAAGTCTTTATTTAAAGTGCCATAACAACATTAGTGTGGTGGTGTAAACAGTAAGAACTTTGTGCTAAACCCTTCTTTAAACACAAGGCCTCACAGGATGCAATGATAGTTCAAGGATAGCACTCCCTACTGAATTAAAGGAGTGTCTAGGGGGTTCCTTAGCACAAAGTCCCAAAAGTTGTAGCAAAAAGACCCACAGGTGGAAAGGTCCATCAACCCTTTGTTAGTAAACCAAAAAAGGGATAACAAAGAATCTTTGTAGAATAAAAGATTTCTTTTCAAAAATGCAATACAACACAAGAAGCTCTAAAGAGCACAAAACGCCCAGAAAGAGTTGCATTAGCACAACAGGCAATCCACCAGCAAACGAGTTCCATCCATCCATCCATTTTCCCAACCCGCTCAATCCGAACACAGGGTCACGGGGATCTGCTGGAGCCAATCCCAGCCAACACAGGGCACGAGGCAGGAACCAATCCTAGGCAGGGTGCCAACCCACCGCAGGACACACACAAACACACCCACACACCAAGCACACACTAGGGCCAATTTAGAATCGCCAATCCACCTAACCTGCATGTCTTTGGACTGTGGGAGGAAACCGGAGCGCCCGGAGGAAACCCACGCAGACACGGGGAGAACATGCAAACTCCACGCAGGGAGGGCCCGGGAAGCGAACCCGGGTCCCCAGGTCTCCCAACTGCGAGGCAGCAGCGCTACCCACTGCGCCACCGTGCCGCCCTAAACGAGTTCCAAATACACAAAATATTTAAAAAATATTAAAAACAAACACAGTAATAATCATAAGAGAAGTCAACAAAACTGCCAAACACATTCAATGAACCGCAAGGGACTACTTGTTTCAATAGCCTTTGTAGGGTTGAGGGCAGTCTCTTGACAGAGATGGACAGGCAGCCCCACCTCCACAGAAAATATGGAACATATCAGAACAAGCGTAGATAAACAGAAATTAAATAATACACAAAGCTAATATAAAACACAGAATAATACAAATAATTAATATAAGTAATGATATTAAGAAGACATAATAAGAGAATCTGAACAACAGCCAGAGAAGGAACCTTGGTTGAGATTTAACAATGGTGTGGTCTACAAGGTGCATTCAGAATGACCCAGAGAAGCCAGGGCAAATCCCAGACTGGTCACTATCTGCACAGAATTTCTCCAGGTACTCGAGATTTTTTCCACACCGCTGTAGGTGCAAGGCCTCAGTCGCCATTTGATTAGACACTAGTCCATTTTAGTGTACACTGATACAATTTAAAGTTGCAAATTAAACAAACAAACCACAAGAAAGGAGGAGTACATGGAGGAAAAGCCACACAAATGGAGTTACCATAGTTTGTCAAGACCTTCAGATGGGGACCATCTACAAGAGGTCAAATAAACTGTCTTCAGTAGTGGATCTGCCATTCATATCAACACCATGGTCTGGAACTGCTATTGTAGATTTGACTGTCACCTTTATGCAAGACGGTTTATATGATCTGGGATAGCTTACATTTATCTAAATGTGCTTATTACATTTGAAGCACATTCAAGTTACACGACTTGCTCAGGGTTACACATTGTAAGAACACTAGAGGGCTCTGTTGCACCTCTAACCCGACAGACAAATGTCCAGGACACCAGGTAAAAATACAAAAAGGGTTTTAATTCTGAGTGGTGGCTCTGAGGCTAAGAATCTGTGCTGGTAATCAGAAGGTTGCTGGTTCGAATCCCTGTCACTGCCAAAAGAGATCCTACTCTGCTTGGTCCTTTAGCAAGACCCTTAACCTATAATTGCTCCAGGGGCGCTGAATAATGGCTGACCCTGCGCTCTGACCCCAAGGGGTATGTGAAAACTAATCCTAATACAAGAAATTGTATAAGGCGAAATAAAGAACAAAAAAAAAACACCATACAAAGGCAAATAATCACAACACACAAGTCAGAAGTGAGATGTGTACCAGGAGTGCTGTGCTTAATCGTCACCACAGCGCAATGCCTAACTGGAACACACATCCTTCTTTATCAACTCAGATCGGCATCATTTTGCTGTTTTACTACTTTCATGTTTCAGATACTGTCAAAGAAAATTGCCATGAATGTCTTTATGAAGTGTGATGCGGCCTTACTGAAGTGTTTGGCATGTCATGACAATTATGATGTTAAAATTTAACAAAAAGAGGCTTTCCATGGTGAAACACCAGCCCAAGGCACTTTACAGATAAAGTAGTTAAGGAAATTTCTCATGGTTGCATTATGATCAGCACCAGTCCAAATCCAAATCCACTAAGCCACACTGGCTGCTTTTTAAAAGTATTTTTGTGAGGGGTGTATAAATACTTTTTGTATAATCCATGCAGGCAGTACTAAAGCTTAAAAATCTTATTGCTACTTTTTGGTTGTGGAAATGCAAAGGTTCCTAGTATGGCATTTTCTTCTCTTCTTGTTATTTCTATCTGTAAATTCTCTTGTCTTTAAAGACACATTGGGTCCCAATACCTCTGCCCATGTCCATACATCCTCATCACACTGTTGTAATTTCATTTCTGTCTTTAAAGGAACTCCATTTTTACTCTCTGTTCTTTTGCTGTCTATGTCCTTCTATAAAACCCCCTCTACCTAATCAGTTATTGTGGGCTTTCACCCCAAATTCCTTCCCTGCTGAGGAGTCATCTTTAAAAACATTCTTAAAAAAACTGATCATTAACATGTATGATTTAAACATTTAGAGCCTATAACTCACTTCTGATGGGTCTGCCATCTCAATGTGCCTCGTACTGACATGCACATGTGTTGTTAATGTCCCCATTTTGACTTTCTGGTTTTTAATTCCCTGCACACTTTCTAGGATGTTATCAGCCTCAGTTCCATTTTTATCTCAAATTATTGTTCTCCTTGACATCTCTAAACTCTCACTCTCTTTACATACCACCATAAGGTTGTCTGCCAGGGCGCAACAGCTGGTGAACTCTTACATGCCTCCTGTTGGATGAGCTCCAAATTAATTACTCTAAGGAGTTGGCGGTCCTCATTTTATGATCTGATACTCTTACTGTATATTTATTTATCACATATTAAGAGAGCATCCAATGGGTCAGTCCACCCCTGGGACTGAGCTGCTGCTCAAGTTCAATTCTGCACTCCCCTGAAGTTGCACCTTTCTCATTTTAGCTGATCTTTAATCTTTCTTTTCTTCGATGTCATTTCCTGGCCCTGTGTGACAGTGCTGTACCTCACTTGTGATGGTATTTCCTGGGACTTGGAGGGTGGGTGAATGTTGTAAAGGGGCTACTATTCAGGGGAGTTAGTTCTAGTTTAATATGTAATTTACAGATTTTATATTCCATCACTCATAAAACACACAGCTAAAAATTGGCATGTCACGTTAGGATGACCCGCCTCATTATTTCAATGCCCCCTTTGCCATTTGTTTGTGTGCTCATTTCTTTTAATTGTTGCTGCTTTGCATTATTGTTATTGCAAAACCAATTCTTTATTAGGATTTGTCATCCAGACTGTAAATAGCACACTTGAAAAGTAATTGTGAATGTGTGAGTCAGCTACATAATTATGCTTTTGACAGACAGTCACAAAATCAGATTAATAAATGGAAGAGAAACTTGAATAAACTGATAGGCCATAATTTAATTCGAACATTAGGTAGATAAACATAAATGTCCACATGTTATGCATTGTAGTCAGTGATATTTCAGGAATGAAAATTCTGGTGGGGCCTTCTCTAACATTAACTTTAATTTACCCATCTAATAATGACTGTCCCTCTTTTATTAATGGCTAGCAAGAGGTGCAAGTTAGCCCACTGTTTGCATCAGAAAGAAATTAATCAAACAATGGGGTGCTGGTGTCTGGTCTGTCTCGATTGGTATTAAATCATTGTGATACCTTCTGACATCGTCATTATCTGACAAAATACAAAGAACTACACTAAGTAAATTGACAGCCTCACCATCACCAATGGCTGTCAATTGGCTATGAAGTGCTTAAATTGAAACAGCAACACTTCAAGTGCAGACTCAAACAGCAGTGAGGTAAAAGAGGATAAGCCACAATTACACAAAAAGAACACGCAGACTACACACACTGCGTCACGTGAACGCTGAAGCTGTCTGGTGGTGGCACTAGCAAATGTGCAGCGAGATGTTTACAGTACAACACGAGGTCAGAAAGCTACTAAAAATGGTTTCCTACAACAGAACCTGTTCCTTCCACCCCCGGACTCTGGCTTCTTTGAAGCAGGGGCATCATACAGCTGCTTTATATTCCAAGAAATGGAGGAAGCATACAAAAGGCTTCCTTGGTGACCTTTTCAAATTTAGCACACCAAGCAGACCTCCTCAATGGTGGATGAAGATGCTGCTCAGTCTTAATCAGTGTAATTTCTTGTGCTCAATACATTCCTGGTATTGTTTTCCTTTCTTTTTTCACATTAGTTACCTTTAAGGGAGCAAATGGTAGTGGACTTTTTGTACCATGCTAAAAAAGATACAGCACCTCTAGAAGTTCTGCGGAGAAAAGCAACCATTTCAGGACGTTCTGGAACAAATGGGCCAATTCTATTTTGAGAGACTAAAGAACTTAGTAGTAGTAGTTTATTTATATAGCGCTCTTCACAGACAAAAGGTCGCAGAGCGCTGAACAGCAAATACAATACAAATACAACAGTTAAAAACAAAACATAAACAAAACCAACAAAAACAATAAATAAACAAACTGGAACTGTTCAGCACAGATTAAAAGCTTGTTTAAAAAGAAATGTTTTTAGTTGTTTTTTAAAAGAATCAACAGACTCGACTCCACGCAGACCACAAGGCAGGCTATTCCATAGTCTTGGTGCCACAGACTGAAAGGCACGATCCCCATGGGTTTTTAGCCGAGTGCGTGGGACAACGAGAAGGCCCTGTTGCCCAGATCTGAGAGCCCAACAAGCTGTATGGCGTTGGAGCAGGCTGGTTAGGTACTTAGGAGCTTGTCCATGCAAAGCTCTGAAAGTACAGTAAGTACCAAAATTTTAAAATGAATTCTATAAAACATTGGGAACCAGTGCAGTGAGTGCAAAATGGGGGTGATATGATTACTCCGGCTAGTGCGATTTAGGAGCCTGGCAGCTGCATTTTGAACTAACTGAAGGCGTGAGAGAGAGGACTTGCTCAAATCTGTAAAGAGAGCATTACAGTAATCAAGCCGTGAAGAAATAACAGAATGAACAAGCATCTCCAATTCTGATTTTGAAACAGCATTTCTTAGTTTTGAGAGATTTCTTAAATGAAAGAAACACGAGCGGCTGACTGACCTTACTTATTCATCAAGTGTCAGGGACTGGTCAAAAATAACCCCAAGGTTACGTAGACTCGACTTAATAACAGGAGAGACAGAAGATAATTTTAAACTGATCTCAGAATGAAGAACAGGAGGAGCAACAATTAGTACCTCAGTTTTTCCTGAATTCAACTGCAGGTAATTACTACTGAACCAGTCATTAACCTGTCATTAACTTAAGCTTGTTTAGTCTTAATCAGTAAGACTGATTGGAAACCCAATGGAAATGCAGTATTCGAAACTATCAAAAGCAATGTAGAAATCAATCCAAAAGTATTTCTTCATCCAGGAAGGACTTCTTTGCATAAAGCTGTCGCAGAAATATGGAACAAAGGAATGTGTCGTGCAGTTGAAGGAAACGGCTTGACAACTTTTTCAAAGTATCCGAATGACATTTTGGGACAACTTGTTGGACTTCTTAGGTCCGTCAAGCTTATGTTCTAAGAATAGATAAATGAGGAGAGGCTAGAGTGAAATCATCACAAAACTCTTCTTGGCAACAGTAACAACCTAAGGGTGTCCACCATCCTAAAACAAACCTTGTACATACCTTCTGTACATGAAAAGAAAGACAAGGAGATCAAGGCATGGCAGAAAATAATAGCAATGAACATTAAACAAAGAAAAATTCTGTGCAACTAAATTAAAAAAAGAAAATAGATTGATAAAGGGAAATAACAATAGTTTATTTCATGCATTTACTTATTCCAATACAGAGACCCAGACTCTACCCCAGATGCAAGGCAAGATCCAAACCTGAACGGCGGGTAAGTGAATTGCAAGTCCCAAACGTTCATACAGGAACAATCTGGAACTGGCAGTTAACCTAACAGTGTGAGGGGGACAATTGGAGTATCTGAAAAACAAACAAACACAGAAATGGGAAGAATGTGCACACTTCACAAAGGGACCACTCAGGCCAGGATTTAAACAGCAGTCTCCTGTAACTGGGAGCTCATTGTACTAAGCCTTGAACCACTCACAATCTTCATGGTCTTTTTTGATTTCATACAGGAGCCTATGCTTTGATGAATAACTGAAAATGATCTGCTGTGATCCGAAGGGATTTAACTCCAGCTTATCACATTTCTGATTTTTGACAGAATTCAAAACACACATGGTGCTGCTTTACATTTTGTTACAACCGTTTTGGCTCAAAGCATTAAAAGTTCAACTCATAACTTGATTGGGTGGTGTTCGGTTTTTTACCATGTGAATTGCTTAATAACGGTACTCATTACGACCTGTGACTGGGCTGTCAGACTTCTTCCTGGCTGTAGCTAATTATTTGAACTATTTGAATTTAAATGAATAAAACATGTCATTTAATTGGCTCAGTTCTTGGACTGCGATGTCAGAAATCAACAAAGGTACAGATTTTACTTCTTGGACAATACAGTCGTTGAAGTCATAGCTTTCATTGTAGATCGTCAGACTCAGGGTCTCTTGAGTATTGGGTTAATTTTAAGTTAATCACTAGTTAAGAATTAGTCCCTTTTATAATCTCATTGTTTTTCATAACCATCTACCAATAAACAATAAGGCAACGGTCTTGATCAGGAATGGTAGGCCTAGCACATTTCTATATCTCAGCAATGCTGTTTTCTTTTTTCAGTTCTAGTAATATTTAGTTTCATATACAGTACTGTAAAAATGTTGTAAAGCAGGAATACATTCAAAAATAATAGCATGAATAGTTTTTATCTACTATTTTTATATAAAATCCTAAGCCTAAAAGTGCAACGATTTTGTGCAATGATTTTATGTGACGTTTTTATGTCACTTTTTTGTCACGCTTTAAATTGGCTTATTTTAAAATACATATATATGTTTGGTATCAATCTTTTCAGAATTTATCGAATTTTAATGTGATGTTGTTAGATTTTCAGATTCTTATTCCATTTTTAAATTATAAACTAAAAAATATCAAGAACTCATGTCCTGCCAGACAAGACTTTGTGCCAAAAGATTTAACCACGCCTGGGGCCGGAAGTAAAAGACAAAGAGTAGGACAGCTGCTGTACAGGCTTTTAAATGTTCAAAGCACCATGCGAGAAGCAGATCAAACGGCACGGCAGCAGCAGCAAGCCAGCAGCTGATCGAGCAAAGAGAAGGTAAAAAAAACTGCATTTGTTTACCATTGTATCACCGTTTAAGAGGGGGTTTCGAAGTGACTGCGTCTCCTTGGGGTGCATTCAGCCCCCCTCTTCACAACGTGAGCGGCAGAGATGCAAAGTGGCTGGCGTGTAGCGCAGGCTTTTGGGGGGGTTGGCGAGCGAAGCGAGCAGGGGGCGAACCTCCTAGTTAATCAATAAACTTTCTAGAATGTGCAGTAAACAGAAAAAAAAACCTTTGCCTTAAAAACAGCAGCAATTTCTGCAGATACACTTGCATGGTGTTTCTGAAAGTATCTGCATGGTTGGTTGTTCCAAGCCTCTTTGAGAACCTCCCACAGTTCCACAGCAGAATTTGGATGACTTACTTGCAAGTAATTCCAGACTGACTTGATAATACTGATAATGGGGATCGGTGGGTTCCATTCCATCTGTTTGAGGATTCCGTGCTTCTCCTTTCACTGTAAATATGATTTTGGTTGTGTGTTTGTGGCCATTGTCTTGCTTCAGAATGAAGTTGAGCCTGATTAGACGCCTCCCTGATGATACTGCATGATGAACAAGAATCTGCCTCTGCTTCTCAGCAGTGAGAAGACCATCAGTTTTGATCAAATCACCAACTATCTTTCCAAAAATCCAGCCCCAAACCTGAAGAAAACCTCCATCATGCTTCATTGTTGCCTGCAGGCACAGACTTTTATCCATGTACCATTTTCTAGCTCTTCAGCAGACAAACTGCCTTATGTCTGGAAAATTCAGATTTTGACTCATCAGCACCTGTTGCCATTTTTCTGCACTCCTGTCCTTTCCTGTATTTCTGTGCATAGGTAATGCATTTGGCTTTATTTCCACCTATGACAAAATGTTTTTTGGCTGCAACTCTTTTGTGAAGACCACTTCTGATAAGAACTCTTCGGACTTTGGACCAGGGTCTCAGTGGTTTCTGCAAATTCTGTGCTGAAAGCGGTTCTGGACATTTTATGTTTTGAAAGATAAGTAAGCTTGATATAATTCTAGCTTTTTGCATGCAAAGAGACACTTTAAAAGAAAAAAAAACATAGCATCTCGTTCAGAGTCCTGCACCTCACAGATAATAACTTGTGTGAAAAGTTCCCACAATGGACCTGCAGACGACACACACATCATAAACTGAGGAGACCTTCTACACAGGATGACCCCTGACTGCGAGAGAGTCGTTGCAGCAGAAATGGGCCAAAGGTGAAGCGCCTTTTAATGACAGCCAGATGCTGAAAAATGTCACAGACCGACCTTGAATCAAGCACCTCCTGTGTGGCCAACTAGCTAATTTAGAAGCCCCCTTGCTGTTTAGGAGGCATTTACAAAGTGTGCAGCCTGTGGACAACATGTGGAATAGTTATGAGAAAAGTAAAAAGACTCACTTTTCACGTGTTTTTTCCATTGCACATATTGAATATTGAGGACGCCACAACTAAAATCAAATCAGCCAACCAGCAGCAAGTGAGTGAATCTTTATGAGAAAGCAGACCACACCATTTAGATGTGTGACCCATCAATATATCCTGAGCAGCATACAAATATATAAATACCTGGGAGTGCAGCTGTATGATAAATTGGACTGGACTGCCAATACTGATTCTCTGTGCAAGAGAGGACAGAGCCGGCTATACTTCCTTAGAAGACTGGCGTCCTTCAACATCTGCAATAAGATGCTGCAGATGTTCTATCAGACGGTTGTGGCGAGTGCCCTCTTCTACGCGGTGGTATGCTGGGAAGGCAGCATAAAGAAGAAGGACGCCTCACGCCTGGACAAACTGGTGAGGAAGGCAGGCTCTATTGTAGGCATGGAGCTGGACAGTTTGACATCCGTGGCAGAGCTATGGGTGCTCAGCAGGCTCGTATCAATTATGGAGAATCCACTGCATCCACTAAACAGTGTCATCTCCAGACAGAGGAGCAGCTTCAGCGACAGACTGCTGTCACTGTCCTGCTCCACTGACAGACTGAGGAGATCGTTCCTCCCCCAAACTATGCGACTCTTCAATTCCACCCAGGGGGGTAAACCTTAACATTATTCAAAGTTATTGTCTGTTTTTACCTGCATTGTTATCACTCTTTAATTTAATATTGTTTTTTGTATCAGTATGCTGCTGCTGGAGAATGTGAATTTCCCCTTGGGATTAATAAAGTATCTATCTATCTATCTATCTATCTATCTATCTATCTATCCTATCTATCTATCTATCTATCTATCTATCTATCTATCTATCTATCTATCTATCTATCTATCTATCTATCTATCTATCTATCTATCTATCTATCTATCTATCAAACACCTGGGGAATGTTCACCTTGAAGAACAGAATTTCCCTGCACACCACACTGTTCTGGAATTGTATGACAGCATTCAAGAAAAGTTGAAGAGCTTCACAAGGAAAAGAGCAGCCCTCCTCCTTTGGTCCTTGATATTAATATATTAATAGCAGTGTCTAGTATTTTCCACCTCCTCTATTATTATTTTTACTATTATAAAAAAATACAGTAAGCGTGGGTGTGTGATTGAATGTTCCATGCCATCAAGTGTCACCCCTTCCAAATTTGTTTCCTGTCTTGTGCCCAACAAGTCCTGGCCCCTATGATTATAAACTGGACAATCCAGTTTAAAATTGGATGGATGAATGGATGGACATTTCTTTCTTTACATGTGTCCCCCCTTTTATGATGAATAGCTGGCTTTCAAAGACAGAAAAGGGTAAGAGCTGATGACAGCAGAATTCAGACATTCCCATTCCACATTAAACTATTTTTGCATTTTCTTCCATATAAAATCACCTTGTTTTTGAGTTTATGCATTTAGCTTTGAGAAATAAAAGCCATCTATTAATGTTTGTGTTTCTTGGTTGTCACACTGACATCAGTTTTGGAATACTTGTATACAGTGAAGGTGCCCAGTTTCCTTATATTGCATTGATACAGCTGTCTGGTGTAGGGAGTACCTGCAAAAAAGCCTGATGGGTATTCAGGATGCAGAAGGACTGGGTGCCCAAGCAGCTTAGCCACAGTAGACAATGTTTGGTACCTTCAAGATAAACACGGGGAGGAAGGTAAACCTTTGAGTCGATTTAAAAGTACATCACAAGGAATATGAATGGAAATTATTTATTTTCTTTACATTCTAAAAGATACACAGGAATATTAAATGTAATTTTTTCAAATTGTTTTGGATGGAAAATTTCTTTAAAGTTACCTGAAAGTATCTGGTCTGACTGACAAAACAGTAAGACTCTTTACTGTCTATAACACTGGTGTTTAAAACTATCAGACGTCATAAAACCATTGCCCCATTTTTTAATTTCTCGTAACAGTATTGACCGTGCTGTTTTGGATTAGTATATTCATGTATTTATTCATTCTTTTACTTGTTCATTTCCTGGACTGAATCTGCTTGCTCCAATATAGGGTCCAGGGGTCAGTAGTGTCAACAGTGATGAATTACTTATGTTCTTCTTTCTCCTATTTGCATTTTTTCTTCCAGCAGACCAATGTAAGGTTGATTTTAGAGTAAAGAGTCCCTTGCATTTATTTTTATTGCATTCCTTTAGCCTCCAGGCTAAGCAGACATCAGACACCATTTCCATCACCTTTCCATCTTGGTTTTTAACATTTTTCACCGAGGGTAGAGCAAATAAGCTGTAAATTTTTGACCAAATCAAAAACTATACAATTCTAAAATGTCAGCTATTATAAATACTTCTGGTGGCAGCAGCAATTTTACACTGTTATGTGCTGGGGCAGGGATGTGAACAGACTCAATAATCTCATCAAGAAGGCTGGATCTGTATTAAGGCTTAGCTCAGACAATTTGTAGGTAGTGGCGGACAGGAGAATGTTGCCCATCATGAATGATGTCTCTCATCTGCTACATAGGCTGTTACTAAACAAGAGAACACTTTTTAGACTGCTCCAGCTGCAGTTTTTTTGCAGATCCTTCCTTCCAGTGACTGCCAAGGTGTACAACTCTGCCAGCCATGTCTTTTTTATCAATGGTTGGCTGGTTGCACTCTTTCTAAACATGGCATTAATATATTGCTTTTATATTGGAATTCTTCTTGTTGGTATACCTACACGACTTATTCTATATGTCTCTAAGGACATTTTGCACATCTCCTACTGAATCATATTTGGTTTCAGCATATTTAGATAGGGCCCTAATCTTGGTTTCATTAGACCAGAGAATCTTGATTCTCACAGTCTGAAAATCCTTTGGGTGCCTGATTTTGCAAACTACAAGCAGATTTCTATATGTCCTTGACTGGGAGAGGCTTCTGTCTGGCCACTCTGTAATAAGGCCCAGGTTAGTGGAATGTTGCAGTGATGGTTGCCCTTCAGGTAGCTTCTACTATCTACACAAAAGTTCTCTTGAGATCAGCCAGAGTGACCATTGGGCTCCTCATCACCGTTCTTACTGTGGCCCTTCTCCCATGATTGCTCAGTTTGGCTGGAAGACCAGCTCTAGGAAGCATCATGGTTTTTCCAAATCTTCTTCTATTTAAGAATTATGAAGGCAACTGTGCTCTTTGGAACCTTTGATGCTGTAGGAATTTTTTGTAGGCTTTCCCAGATCTGTGCCTTGACACCATCCTACCTCTAAGCAGTGTAGGTGATTCCTTCACCCTCATGGCTTGGTTTTTACTCATTGTGTACTATGTGACCTTCCACAGGGAGGTGTGGGCATTTTCTAATCATGTCCAGTCAATTGAATTGACTACAGGTGGGCTCCAAACAAGGTGTATAAATGATGATCAATAGAATGGGTGAATGTAAAGGGCCTGAATACTTGTGTCAATGGGATAGTTCAGCTTTTATTTTGAATAAATTTGCAAAAATGTCTAAAATCGTGTATTTGTTTTGTCATTCTAGGATACTGAGTGTGGCTTATTGAAGAAAAAATCTGGAGTGGTCTCCCCTAGACTTTCTCACACACTCAGATATGGGGATGGATATTTGAGGAGTAAATCGCAAGACAATGATTATATTTTTATATTATGTACATTAAAGAACTATCAACAACAAAAAAAAATCAAATTAATAATCTATTGAACAATTATTATAAAAGTAAAGTTGAATAAATTGGACTCTTCAGCTGCAAGAATAAAAAAGTACCACTTCTGGTTAGCAGAAATAGTGCAAAAGTTGATAGAAATCTACATTTTGTACCTAATACTTGTAAGCAAAATTTGGTCGACCTAAGTGAGTGAAAGTGGACTCAAGTTATCATGTTTACACACACACACACACACGCATGCATGCACGCGCACACGCACACACACACAGACATAATTCCAAAAATGATATTTTTGGACTCAGGGAAGTCTACAACATCGAGATTCATCAAAATCTTGAAACTGAATTTTTAGACGATTCCAGTACTTTCCTTATACTTCATATACGAGAAAGTAAAAAAAATTAATCAAAATGGTTTTCGCATAAGGCTGCAACATAACAAAATTTGAAAAAAGCGACAGGCTTTGAAAACATTTTGAATCTACGGTAATAAAAAAAAAAAAAAAAATTATATAATCCCTCCGCCCCCCTAAGACTAGAGTGTAATACATTTGAGTTACTAATTTGAACACATTGACTTATTATATTAGGAGACAAATAGTTACAGAATATTTGAAACATTAAAACTAATGTGTAAGAAGAGGAGTGGAGTTAAAAATGTCTATTCAGCACAGCTGATGCTTAATTTACAGTATGTTTTTTGGAAACACATTTCTGTCATCAGGTTCAAACACTCAAACAATCTCTGTAGCTGTGAATTATTGAGGTTTCCAAAATTCTACAGGTACTAAGATGGGAAGAAGTCAAGTATTGAGTATGATACAGTATGTAACAAAACACATTCCACAGTTGTTTGATTTTTTTAATGGAATTCAAGCTAAAACCAGTGTACACAAATTAATAGAAAAATAACTTATAGCACTCGTGCACACACACAAACAAAGATATTTCTTATTTATAATATGTACATTTCAGGCTTCTATGTCTTTGTTATCTTTCTTAAAGTTATTACTACTGTATATGTGTACATGATGTTACTACTGTGACCACAAGGGGATGCCAGAGAGCCCTAAACCACAGACACAGTAAAGCACCACATGTTGATAAGGTATAATAAAGGATTTTTATTCCTTTCCCAGGCACCTCTTCACAATTCTCCCAATAACAAGCCACAATTATATAATAAATGAACAATAAATCTTCCTCCTTCCATCCTCCTGTCGAGTTTTGTCCACGGCATCCCGACTCTGACTTGTCCATGTGTGGCAGTGGGCTCCCTTTTATGCACTGCTACCTGGCATATGGAGCTTGGAACCACTCCCAACTCCCAGCTTCTGCTGGTCTCTCCATTCACTTACACTGGCTAGGTACAAAGTTATTTATTTATTCCGCCGTCCAATCTGTCTGTGTCATTGTACTGGCCTCCCATCTGGGTAATGTATTTCTTCCCGTCTCATCTGTTAAAGCCCATTGCGGCACTTCCTGTGTGATTTTAGGCTATACAAAAATAAACTGTATTGTAACTGTATTGTATCCAGGGATCTGATTCTCCTTCCTCACTACTTACAGTCAGAAAACTGTATGCTCTTATACCTTGCCATTCACAAACAAGCAATCCAAACATATTTTGCTTTTACATCAGAATTATACAAGTAGAAAGGTGGCAGCCATGTTCCATTAACAGGTTAGCACATGCATGCTTATAAGTCAAAATCTTGCATTATTGATTTTTTGTTTATATGTTTTGGTGCAAAACCAAAGAAATACTTACATGGAACCTCGGTTCATGAACGTCTCGGCACATGTACAAATCGGTTTACGACCAAAAAGTTCGCCAAACTTTTGCCTCGGTTCACGACCACACACTCGGTATACGAACAAGCCAGTTTCCCTTTCGGTTTGTACATGTTCAGTCTCTCCCTGTGCATTTCCTGTGCAGCGAGCAAGAGAGAGAGAGCAAGAGAGTGCCACACACACACACACACACACACACACACACACACACACACACACACGCACTCACGCACACACACACACACACACCCACACACACACAGGCAGCACGAGAGAGAGACAGACACACACACAGATAGCGTGGGAGAGAGCCGCGGACACACACAGGCAGCGCGAGAGAGAGTCGCGCGCACACACAGGCAGCGCGAGAGAGGGCTGGATGCATAAGGTAAGAAGGGGCAGTTAAAGAATGCACTGGGCTTGATTTTGTTTTCACTTCTGTTTACAGTGATCTTTTCGTAGCGTGCATTGTTGCAATGTTACTTTTCTTGGTGGTTTATTAAATTACGGATTTTTTCAAATGTTCATTTTTTCCCCTGTGCTTAAAACTCATTAAAAAAAAAAGTGTTTTTAGCCAGTGGTTGGTAGTGCTATAGCACGAACTATTGCAGTGTTAGTTTTCTCTGTTGTTCAAGGTTTTCTCAGTGTTATTCAATGTTTTTAAATTTAGTTTACTATTATGCTGTGCATTCTATGGTTTAATTAACTATATTTGTGCTTACAAACTTAAAAAAAATATATATTTACATACAGTTCGTATGGTCTGGAACGGATTAATTGTATTTACATACAATCCTATGGGGGAAATTGCTTCGGTTCACGACCAAATCGGTTTACGACCAGAGTTTGGAACGAATTATGGTCGTGAACCGAGGTTCCACTGTATATGGATTTAACATCAATGTTAACTAAGACTGGCTTTTTAATAACTTACATCATGTTGAAATGAACTTTAAAAGTATGAACAAATCCAAATGTGTTATAACATATTCTAATCATTTTAGGGACGAGAAGTACCTACTGCAGTTGCCAACTCTATCTGTCAGTCTGCCAGTCCTCATGAAATAACATGGCTCTCAGTGGAGCGATTTTGTTGAAATCTGGCACAGTTATTCTTTGAGGACATTTGTCAGGTGTCCTGGAGTCTGTATAGCCACATTTAGTGTACAGGGTTTATTCAAAACCGCTATATACTGTGGAGTCTGCATGATCAGCCTGTGCTCTTGTGGGTCTTTTCTGGAGAATGCGGCTGCCATCCCAGTGTCAGTGTGTTAGCATTTACTACACACCCTCCAAAGAACATTAAGTAGTAAAATGAAGGTTAGAAAGGACAAAATGTTAGACTTTTCAGTATATGTATTAGAAGACCTGTACATTATTATGGAAATAGCTGTAAATAAATTCATATAGCTGGGGTGGGGGATAAAGCCTGTGGGCTGACTGCTTTGCACTACAAGTCTTTTCACAAGACATTGAGAACAGTTAGGGAAAGGGAGAGGGATACAAGCTGTGAAAGTGCATCTCTCATTATGTGCCTCTCAGTGTCAACCTGTGTCAGGAAATTTATTGATTTAAAATCTCCATCTCTCCAGCAATATGCAGCTAGCTGGCCTTTCTTTTAGCTCTGAAGATACCTTTGACCGACACAGCTCCCAGTTAAGGAGTGTTTGGATGTAATAATTAAAAGTGTAAACCATTGTAAAAGTGTAATTAAAAGTGTAAACCAAGTCTAAACCATTGAATGGTTTAGAAAATGAATGCTTGTGGTGGGGCTGCATGACTGACTATAATGTATGTATTGTCACACACGCGTGATTAGGAGGCAGCCAGAAGGACCAACGGAGCATGAAAACTCACCAGACATAGATATAAGACGGCGTACTAATGCTTCTCTCCTTTTTTCATCAGAAAGACCGAAGACCAGACAAATCCCAATACATGAAGTCTCCGCTACAACACGATCCCGTCCTTGGAAGAACTTCTGCATTCCAGCCGTCCCCACGTGATGACTTCAACCCGGTCACCCTCTGATGACATCATCTCCGTCACATCCTGTTCATGTCATCTCATCCTTGCATCAATTTCCGGTCCATCCGCCATAAATCCAGCCGCCTTTCCAGTATCATTAGCGAATGTATATGCTCACTCTAACTGTGCTGTACATAAAGAACAAGCAATTTGGTTCATCAAACAGTATATGGGGACGGTTCCCCAACCCTTAGTCTGTCTCTCTGGTCTCTTTTTCACAGTATGCATAGATATGTTATATAAATGTGGACAGTACAGTGGCCATTCCAGTGCTTAGCACTGATGCCTCATGGCCCCAAGAAACTGAGCTTGGATTATTCTACGGGGTCTTTATTTTCTTTCTGTGTCTATGTTGGCTTTTCTTCTGGTAACATTGGTTTTCTTCACAAATTCCAAAGACAAGACAACAAATCTAAACTGACCTGGTGTGACTCTACCTTGTAATGGACTGGAGTTCTTTCCATAGTTGGCTCTTACTTATTGACAAAAAATGCTGATAGGCTCCATGTCCTTACGGCCATGCACTAGAATTAGCAAGTTTATAAAATTGATGAATCCTTCCATTTTTTGGAAACTGCGTCTTTCATTAGTGGGTTGCAGGGAGCAAATGTTTATTGTAGCATCTTTGTTTGCAAGCCAGTGAGCAGAGTTGAATAGTACAATAGTCCAATCAAAAGGCACACTCACACACTCCAAGGCCAATATGGAGCATGTAATACATGTGTGCTTGGGAAGTGGAGGAAATTAGAAACAAAAACGCATGAACATGCATCAAAAATAACAATTACTGACCTAGCAGTTGAACCCAACTATTTGATCTTTGCACCATCAATGCATTCTCTAACCCAGTATCGAATTAATAGGCATAGGGAGCCAGTGCCATTCCCAGCAACATCAGGCAAAAAATGGGAATCAACCACAGATGGGACAACAGGGTATACTCAGGTACACACTCATACTTACTCATACAGCTCCTGTTAATCTAGCGTTTAAATCTTTGGAATATGGGAGGAAATTTTGAATGCCTAGAGAAAATGCCCTACATAGACCCCGGGAGAACATGGGAACTCCACCAAGACAGTGCACAGGCTGGGATTTGAACTCGGGAATCCTGAAGTGTGGGATAGCAGTATTTCCCACTGTGTCATCTATATATATAAAAATGGAATGGGTGGGTCGTCGGGTGGGCCTTTTTTTCATTCCGTCATTTTTTCGACGTTTTGAAAATGTAGAATGATTATTTGATTTTTTTGTTTTTATTTGATCGTGTCTATGTAGCCGCCGTCGTAATAAAGTATCGCTAAAATCGTCATTTATCGTAATTTATTTTTGACGTATAACGTCGCCGTCGTCGAGGTCAGTGATACCAGTGCAAAAAATCTGCTTACGGTTGAAAGACACGCCCTACTCACTGGACAGTTAAAAACACCAATCAAAAATAACGATGACATCAAGTATTACCCAATCAAAAGTAGGAAAGGAGGCATCTTCATAAAATGCGTGTGGGATTATTTGCATGAGACGCTGCTTTAAAAAAAAAATGATAAAAAAAATACGGGATAAATCCCGTCCAGTATTGATTCAAAACGGGACGCGCAATTTCATTCTCAAACGCGGCACGATTCCGTATTTTAAAGGACGGGGTGGCAACCCTACAGTGCCAGGTAACCACCCATACAATCACATTGTGATTCAGACTAGGAATGCAATGAATGTAATTACCCCGATCTACATACAAGGCGAAAGTCTTGCAACATTCAAAGATGATGGTTTGGGATAAGTACACCATACAACATAAAAGAGCTTATGAAGCCTTGAACCGAAAAAAGCAACATCTCAGAGATCGTAAAAAAAAAAATAGGAGCTAATGTCGTTTTACTCGCTGTAGATTTTAGTCAAACATTACCAGTTATTTCACGAGGGAGACCAGCACATCAACTCAACGCGTTTTTAAAATCCATGCTTCTCCCACGCTCGGTTATATGTCGCGTGTTCTCGGGTAGGTGCACCAAAAAATGTATACATTTAAGCATGTAATGGGCAAACAAAAAATGAGGTATACCCGAAGGCACAGCAGTAGTACTTAATGTAACTTTACTTCTTAAATGTTAATGTTTTACTGTTAAATAATTTATACGCTTCTTATATGTTGTTCAAATTCTTTTATCAAAATACCACTGACAGCGCAATGCACGATAACATCGAGTGAATACACCATACGCATCCGCCCACGGCTGCCCTGCTGTGCGCAGATAGGACTTGATTGTACAATAAAATAAAATAAAGATAAAAAGACTAAAACAATCATCACCCATAAAGCAGATAGTAGACGTGACGTACTATATGTGTACCACATTTCAAGTGTATAGGTGCAACGGTTTGCGAGCTACAGGTCATTTAAAATCCTGGACAGACACACAAATTGCCACGGTAGCAAATTACAGAAGAAGATTTTACTGTTTAATAATTTATATTTATATGAAATGTGCTTCTTATATATTACTTCATATTCTCATATGATAATGATGTTAATGTTTATATTGATTTCTGTGTTATTAAAACTGCATGTATGTGTGTATATGTATATATATATATATATATACTAGCAAAATACCCGCGCTTCGCAGCGGAGAAGTAGTGTGTTAAAGAGGTTATGAAAAAAAAAAAGGAAACATTTTAAAAATAACGTAACATGATTGTCAATGAAAGCCCGTTTCACTCAGTAAGTCTTATGTGTGTGTTTATGTATGTGTGTGTATATATACGTACATGTGTATATGTAGATATGTATATATATGTATATGTATATAAATGTTTATGTGTGTGTGTATATTATATATATAATATATATATATATATATATATATATATATATATATATATATATATATATATATATATATATATATAAAAGACAGCAACAGTTATAACAATCACAACACAATTACATTGACAATCATGTTACGTTATTTTTAAAATGTTTCCTTTTTTTTTCATAACCTCTTTAACACACTACTTCTCCGCTGCGAAGCGCGGGTATTTTGCTATATATATATACGAGCTGTATATACCCGGCGTTGCCCCGGGGCAGAAGTAACCTAATCGGTCAAACACTTACATATATACCAAAGTAAACCTAATCGGTCAAACAGTTACATATATAAAAAAAAGCGAACCTAATCGGATAAACAGCTTCATATATACAGAAGCGAACCTAATCGGACAAACAGCTAATCTATATACATAAGCAAACCTAATTGGTCAAACAGTTACATAAATACAAAAGCAAACCTAATCGATGAAACAGCTTCATATATACAGAAGCGAACCTAATTGGTCAAAACAGTTATGCATGTGCAGAATAATTTTACAAAGATTATGCGTGTTAACAATCATTAAAAAGAAAAGATTGAGGAACTCTTCTTCTATATGTGATGAAGCTGGATGAAGCTGACTTGACGAAGACGTAGGTGGCATAGATTGGTTTTTCTAAAACAGAAGAAAAAAATGAGTATCTATTATTATTTTAAATTAGAATGAAAATGAGAACCTTGATTAGAGATAGATTATCCGTATTAAAATATGTGCATGAATAAACTTTTGCTAACTCTCTAGCAAAAGTTTATTCATACAAATTGGCATGGGATGGCTTTGTGAAAAAGTAAAAATTAGATAAAAATAAATTGAGAATGCGTACTTCGATTTGACTGAGATTATCTGTAATGATGAAAAAAAAGTTTAGTATGTTTTTTTTTTCCATACGGGAAGGATGTAAAACCTTACATAGGCACCCTTCAGCCCGTACTGAAGGGTAGTGTCAGATTCTTACTGACTAAAAAACACCCTTTTTATTCCACAGCTACCCCAAAAACCACTATTAGGCATTACTTTGGGGTGGCAGTAGTTTAGTTATGAAACAGCTGGGTCCTGAAAAAAATCTGTCTTATTAGTGGCTTCATCACATATAGAAGAACAGTTCCTCAATCTTTTCTTTTTAATGATTGTTAACACGCATAATGTTTGTAAAATCATTCTGCACATGCATAACTGTTTGACCAATTAGGTTCGCTTCTGTATATATGAAGCTGTTTGACCGATTAGGTTTACTTTGGTATATATGTAAGTGTTTGACCGATTAGGTTACTTCTGCCCCGGGCAACGCCGGGTATATACAGCTCGTATATTATATAGATTCATTTACCTGTATGTAATATCTAAACTGAAATGGCAGCACCTCAAGTTTATAATTGAACAGTCTTGATGAGAAAAAGGACAAGCCACGATAACATGAAAAGAATATGCGGGCTGCACACACTGCACCAAGGCAATTTCACACACTACAAGTTTTATTCTTTTAGATAAACAATGACATTTGTAGAAATAAAATCGTAATCTGTTTGCCTTTTTGTTTGCTTGCCAATCAAGCAAAAACAGCTGATTCGATTTTCATAAAATTTTGCCTGTGCGTTGCTGTTGGTCCAAACTAAAATATAAGCTATATGGTGTATCAGAGTTAGGGGTTGGTGGACTACTATTTCCATCAAGCCACATGTGAGTGCTGAAGCTGCTGGGAGGACACCATTATCAGCATGCACAAAGTTTTGTTATCTACTCTATATATATAAAATCCTAAACCTAAAAGTGCAACGATTTTGTGCAACAATTTTATGTGACGTTCTTATGTCATGTTTTTTGTCACACTTTAAATTGGGCTTATTTTAAAACCTACTGTACATATATATGTTTGATATCATCCAGAATGTATTAAACTTTAATGTGATGTTGTTAGATTTTCATATTTTTATTCCGTTTTTAAATAAAATATCAAGAAATCACGTCCAGCGAGATGAGACTTTGTGCCAAGAGATTTAACCACACCCGGGGCCAAAAATAAAAGACAAGGAGTAGGACAGCTGCTGTACAGGCTTTTAAATGTTTTAAGTGCCGCGTGAGATGCATGGTCATGCGGCATGCCAGCAGCAGCAAGCCAGCAGCTGATCGAGCAAAGAGGAGATAAAAAGAAACTGTATTTGTTTTCCATTGTATCACCATTTAAGAGGGGGTTTTGGAGGAGCAACCACATCACCTTGGGGTACGTTCAGCCCCCCCTCTTTGCAACACGAGTGGCAGAGATACAAAGTGGCTTGCGCGTAGTGCAGGCCATGGTGGGGTGGGGTGGGGTGTGTAGGGTTGGCGAATGAAGCGAGTAGGAGGAACTCCCTAGTTTTAGTATATGATATCAAGGAGCAGAGGGGCTTGATAATTGGAGAGTGTTGATGTGAATGTAAGAAATAAAAGTGCCTTTCAAGCCCCAATCCTTTTTCTTTTTCTTGTGCTTAATACTTGAACATTAGAAAAATGTAAACAAGAACAGGCCATTTAGCTCAACAAAGCTCACCAGTCTTATCCTCCTAATTCCTTCAAAATAACATAAAATCGAGTTCTGAAGGTCTCAAGTTGAGTTGTGAAGGTCTGCTCCTCACCTTCCTCACTCGTTCTAACCTATTGCTAGTGCTGCTGTGCTGCCGGTGGTCTTCATTTACAGACACGGCAAACTCCATAACTCTGTGCGATCACATCTCAGCTCTGTACCAATAAAAGGATGCGGTGCATCAGAATAGGCCCCTTGCTACATTATTATTGACAAATATTGAGAAATAATAATAAAAAAAAAGTGTCGGCTAATCCTCCTTATTTTATAATGTCACCAGCGTTCAATCAAATCTGTTAAGGCAGTTTTGAGATTTTGGAGTGTTAAGTTTTGCTATTTTTTTGGGCGGGGGGAAGGTTAAAACCTAAATATTTATATATCAAAATATCCTTTCTTAGTACATACCAACTGATCTAGACATCTTGCCAAATTTCAGCTTTTAAATCAACATGAAATCATTTTTGTTAATGGGTGAAATGAGTGAGTGAGTGAGTGAGTGAGTGAGTGAGTGAGTGAGTGAGTGAGTGAGTGAGTCAGTCAGTCAGTCAGTCAGTCAGTCAGTCAGTCAGTCAGTCAGTCAGTCAACTTTACATTATAAATAGGTTCGACCCCCATAAGGGGAAGCAAAGGTTCATACACCTGATGAGCCCCAATTAGGGTGAAACGTGTCATGTACTCTTTGTACTATTTGGCAGGTATCGTATCACATATTTCTGCTTCTCGCAACTGAGAGAACATGGCAGATGTTTGCCGACTGGCCGACCAACCACAAGCGTTAACTGGTAGGCAACCGTCCAAAAAATCAGATTGTGACTCATATCTATGAATATGTATATAAAGAAGACAAAGTTGAGTGTTGTTAAAACATTATAGAAATAAGTTAATTACTGAAAGAAGCGTATTACTTATTTTGCACAACATCTGATGGGGCTGCACTCCACTGGCCCTTAAAATGGACACATCACTAGTAGTAACCCACCCTGGATTGGACATCAGAATGCCAATTCAGTGCAATCTGCTGGTATAGACTGGCTGGTGCACTTCGGCTAAATCTTAGTATCTACACTGCAGCCTACAGCCTTGCATAGCTGTGCATTCACACTATGAATGTTTAAAACCCTTGTATAATGTCATGAGCATACTGGAGCCTATCCACGAATATTCTGGTGCTAAACAGGAACCAACCCTAGATCAGGCATCAATCTAAAACCAATTAAGAGCACCCAGGCGAGAAGGGTTCTGCATTTTGGATAAATTGGCACACACGTCTGCATTATACCCATGGTATCCTTGAACTTAACATTTTATTTTTACAAAGGGCACTTCTAATATGCCCAGTGTGCCATACACGATGCCATAGACATCAAGTACATTTAAAACCCAAAACGATGCGCAACAAAGGCACAAAACACACAAAAACCAAGCGGGGGGGCCCTAAAAGAGGTCCTGCAGCAGCTGTGCGGTGAAGGGGGCAGGTGGGAGGAGGCAGCAAAGTTGACAGCAGGCGGAAGGAACAGAGGAACCGTAAACCATCTGTTCTACCCCCCAGCGGTGGAAGGACAGCCAGTCAGCAGTTTCCTGCCAGAAACATCTCTGTTGTCTGAGTATGTTCAGTTTCTTCCATTGTGGGGCATTGGAGACCCTCGAATCTCGTTGCTCGAATAACATTGGAGCCTCCGTGACGTCTCCTATGACAAGAGGAATCTGCGCGCTTCCTTTGGTGCACCGTGAAACTTTCCGTTGCGGTGCTTGGTGTCGATAAGCTTATCAGGATGGAATATTTTCATGTCCCCTGGCTATGGTGACGCATTTCAATAAAGACCCCCAGACGATCTGACATTAACTTTAATTGCTACTTGAAGAAAAGACAACTCACTGCTGCTGCTCGCCTTATCAGAGAATATATTAAAGGTGTGCATGGAAATAAAAAGGGAGCAAAATAATTATTCAGGCTGGCAAATCTTACTTAATGTTATTAGAAGAAATGCATTAAATATGTTTGAAAGCCGCAAAATATCTGAAACAGCAGCACTCACGACCGCATGAAATATTTCCACAATGCTGTAAGCTTTAAAGATATTTTAAAAATGAAGCGCCTGTCAGAATGAGCCGACAAAGCAAATGCTTTGAAAGGATGAGAAATAAGCTGTCACCTCACCTCGCAGCCAACCAACGGCGATCAAAGGGTAGATTTAAAGAGAATACAGCAGAGGGGGTCTCGCTATGAACTGACACCCCGTCGGATCCTGTCTTGTGCCCATCGCTGCCAGAAGAGGGTCCGATCCCCTGCGACATCCAAACGGCTTACGGGAATTACTGTGAATCTGAAACACTGAAGATGTGAATGGCAGACGGCGCTTAGTGCTGAGATCGGTTGTCACAGCCTCGAAAGTAGTCGAGTCACCTCACGGACTTTTTAAATTCATAGAGGATGCCGGGCGTGCACCATGGTGTATGGTATAGTGCCGCTTGTAGTAATTTATTCAGACTTCCATTTGCGCGTTTATTCAGCTTTTCTTGTAAGGGAGCAGGACCGAGTACAAATTAGTAACATAAACGGGATAAACTTTACCAAGGCGTTATATCTTAGAAGGGTTAAAAGGTTAGCATCTGGCGGTACGCGACTAGTCGTTATTATGTGGGGATTGCCCCTTGTTCCCGCGACCCCGTAGTATGATAAAATATTATGTAGCTGTCGCAAAATAAGTGTGTGTATATATATATATATATATATATATATATATATATAAATTTGATGTTTGAATTTGTAAAATATATTTTGTAAATTATATTGTATATCATAATAGTTGTGGTGCAATCTTATTGTTGATAATAATTGCTTTTCTAATTGTAATTTTATTTATTTTATAATCTCAATGTAGGCTATTTGTACATAAATTTGCAAAGTTGGTCTGAACGGAAGGACGCAGTGGTCACATGATAAGGTTCATTGGTGGAGCGGAAATTTACATAGTGACACGCTTAATGGACGCTGAGCTGTTTAGTTTTAATAAGATAGTAAGAAGTGAAGTATCAGAGAGAATGTAATAGAGACTCCTGAATTTCTGGTTAGAAGGTGCACACGGTATGTTTTAATTTGTTATCCTTACACTTGTGTAATTCATTAATTGTTTAATTTACTAGCTTTATTTTATTTTAGTTTTTCACGGTGTTTGAGAGCTGTAAAGAGAGAGAGAGAGAGAGCAAATAAATACTCATTAAACATCAGTCGGAGCGTGGTCTCATCTGTACCAGGAGAAAACTTTCGGGAGCAGCTACATATTAGAACATCCATCCATCCATTTTCCAACCGAACACAGGGTCACGGGGGTCTGCTGGAGCTAATCCCAGCCAACACAGGGCACAAGGCAGGAACCAATCCCGGGCAGGGTGCCAACCCACCGCAGATATTAGAACATTACTGTAGTTAAAAAAAACAACGCAAACAGGCCACTCAGCCCAACAAAGCTCACCAGTCCTATCCACTTAATTCTTCCAAGATAAAATAAAGTTGAGTTTTGAATGCCCTGGCAGTACTACTGTCTAACACAATACTTGGTAACTTAATGAACCTGTCAATAATTCTCTGTCTGAAAAGAAACTTCCTAACATTTGTGTGAAATTTACTTTTAATAACTTTTCAACTGTGTCCCATATTCTTGACTAACTCTTTTTAAACAAACTGCCTTGATCCACTGTACTAATTCCATTCATAGTTTTAAACACTTCATTCATGTCTCCTCTTAATCTCCTTTTGCTGAAACTGAAAAGGTTCACCTCTTTTAATCTTTCCTCATAACTCATCCCTTGTAGCCCAGGAATGAGCCTAGCCATTCTTGGACTTCCTCTAGAACCTCTATGTCTTTTTTGTAGCCCACAGAGCAAAACAGCACACAGTACTCCAGGTGTGGCCCCACCAGTGCACTTTAAAGATTAAGCATAACCCTCTTTGACTTGTACTGTCCACATCAGGGTGCTATATAACCTAAGTCTTACTAAAAGCCTGTGAATAGGGATGCCTCTTCCATTAAGGTGAAGTAGATGGTCTGTATTTTTTTCTAACCATTACAGGCTCTGATTTACAAATGCTCTTGTTCAATACAACACCAAGGGGGACTACCCACCCACTATTTGATTTAATATTTGTGTATCATCACTGGCAAAAACAACAAGGGGTCCTACTGATATTTTTATATAATATACGCATACTTTGGTTCACTCTAAACACCAATGGAGAAACAGCCCTCACTATTTGATTTAATATCTGTAAATTGCTGGTGAAACACCATGGGGTTCCATAATATACTTATATTTGAGCGCTCTAAACCCTAAAGTGAAAGCCACCCTCTGTTTTTCCGATGTAATATATGTATGTATAACATGGCTCTCAAAGTTCCAAGATCTAGGCACAACATTTTCAGCTTCGCCTGGGGTTGCAAAAAAGCTAGAACTGGCCCTGCCTCTGAACACGTCCTGGAAGTTGTTAGTGATGAGTCCACTATGAGTCCCAAGTCATTCTCATAAGCAGTACTTTCAGGTTTCTGGTCTCCCATTGCATATTCAAATCTAACTCTTTTACTTTCTGTGTGTAATACTTTACATTTACTTTAAATAATTTCACCTGCTGCAGATCTGCATAAGGCTGTATTCTCAATTCATCTGATTCCAGATTATTTGTCAATCCACCTCTCTTGGTATTATCTGCAAATTTAACCAGCTTGTATTCCTATTCAAATCATTTTTATATATTAAAAATAGCAGCGGCCCTAGCACTGACCCCCGAAGGACACCACGTTTAACATCAGCCAGTTCTGATGAAGTTCCTCTGACCATCACTCTCTTCTTCCTGTGTCTGGGCCAATATTGCACATGTCACCACACAACACCCTGAACTCCCACTTCTTTCAGTGTGATGCCAAACCTCTCATGTGGCACCTTATCAAATGCTTTCTGAAAATCAAATAATATCATATGCACCTCTCTGATCATATCCTTTTGTTTCTCCCTCCGGCTACTTTGTTTTTATCCATTACTCATACATTAACAAAGAACCCAGATGTTCAGGAGAGGTAAATTGGTGATTACCATGTGAATATGTGAGGACTGTCGGAATAGGCCCACCCTGCCGCAATGTGGTATTTGATTAAATGGAATTGATCAGGTTGTGTTGGACTAAATTAGGGGCTTCCCATTAAATGATCTGAGGAACTTTGTATTCCCTCACATATTACCTAGATTAAAATGTTATGTTTTCTTGTAATGAATTTCTCAGATTTTCTGTCTATTATAACATTCTGAGACACACATCCAATTAGTTGTAACAGGGTGTGCCACAGCCTATCCTGGGAACACTAGGCTCAAAGCAGGCCCACTTGTTCACACACGCATACTCACATGTGGACAATCTGAAGTTATTGATTCACCAAACTTGCACATATTTGGGGATTTGGGAGGAAAAGCTGAAGTACATTAGTCAAAGAGAGGGAGCACACTGGACATGGATAGGAGGAAGGCACGGAACTGAAACCTAGGAGGCCGGACCTGTCACGTAGCAGCACTAACCACCGTGTAACAGTTCTCCACTTCCCTGTCAATCATCCAATCATAAATTATCAAACTCAATGCAATTAGTGCCAAGTCCTCTCAGACAGTGACCAGAAGTGTGCTCAAACTCAGAAGATGTAAGATGGTGGTAAGCTGATCTTTATTTACTGCAATGATTCCCTTTCAAAAGGCACTTTGCAAACTAATGATAAGCTTGCAACATAAAAAGGCAAAGTGTGTATAATATAAAATTTATCAAAGAGTGTGTTGAATGTGAAAATAGGCTGACAGCACAGAAAACAGCAGGAAGAGACAAGAGGTGGGCATAAAAGAAAAGATCCAAATGGGATGTGACAGGTGAGGAGCTGTTTAAAGTGCAGCAGAGTAAAGCTGGCTGTTCAGGCTCAATGTGAATGGCAGCAACTTCAAGGAGGGATTTAGACAGATGCTGCCAAGTGTGGAGAGCTTGGGATTGCAAGAAAGCCAGTGTCGGAAGAGCTGAGGTGCTCAAGCTGCATAGACAAATGCTCACAAATGTTCTTTGGGATTTGATTTCAAGCCTTGGCAGGTCATTAGATAATGTTCACCTACTACTTTTAGTGCCTTGAGCACCTGTTATGGGTCATGTCTCACAAATGTTGGACCCTTTTTGATAATAAATACCATTACATTCTCAAGCCTGCTTTATCTAGTTCAGGGTGGAAGCCTATGCTGGCAGCATCTGGTGCAAAGCAGGAAAATCCCTTCGATATGGTTGCAGTCCATCTTGATAGAATATCATTTGTCCAAAGTGAAACAAATGAAAAGCAATTATAAAATAATACCCCAAACATGTACAGCGATATATATAAATGAGTCATAAAACTGAGTAAGAAATTAAATGGGAGTCATCTATTATGAAATATAATTTCATCCATTTTTTTTTGCTTCATTAGTATAGTTACATTAATTTTAATCACTGCACACTTGAAATGGCCAGTATTTTTAATGTGGACTTTTCCAATTGGTTCTTTTGCTCTATTTATTACACAATGCATCTTTTCATGATGGTTTTGTCACCTGTCAATCAAGACCAATGGGTTGAACTTCTCCATATTGGTTAAGCAAGCATGGACATCAAAGCCCAAGGCTGCTAGTTCAAGCTCTGCCTCTAATTCATTATGTGACCCTATGCGAGTCACTTAACCCATATGATCATTGTATAACATTGTTTGTTATGGAAAGGTGCTGTATTCAAAGGGCTGCTGTGGCAGTTAGCACTTCTGCCTCACAATTCCAAAGTCTTGGGCTTGAATTCAGGCTATGTATTTGATATAAAGTTGTTCGATGATATGCTTGGCCTGCTTTGGTCATCAAAAATGGAAAGAGCAATCTGGGGATTTCAGTCTAAAGCTGAATTAAGCAGGTTCAGAAAATTGATGGATGTCTGGATGATGCCTCCTAATTCTTTCATTTTACCTTTGTAATATGGTATCTTTTTGTACTGGTGGCACATCATCCCATTGTTGTATCTCTACCAACTGAAAAGGCATTGGCAGGTCTCTGCATTTGTGACATATCTCTCAATTGTGCATGTTTAGGTCTAATACAGAAATTGACAAACCTGGACAGATATGCAATATGTACCAATGAAAGAACTGCCCAAAGTTAGCACATTGTTTTTTGACAAACTGGACAAACATTTGAGGGTATTAAACTTCTAATTGTCATGAATTCCTTACAAAGTGGAAAAGATGGAGGTCCACATGCCTATCCAGCAGAATTTTACCAAAGCAAAACTCTGTTAATGTTAGCTATGTCTAAAGAAGCAAACAATTAGAGCATTCTACCTCACACCCTATGTTAGGCATCAGTCACTGTATTTCCAAAGAGAAATAAAGACCCTTTAGAATGTGCATCTTACAGACCAATCTCATTACTGACTAATGATGTGAAGGTATTAGCCAAAGTTCTAGGGAAATCAATTGAGAAAGTGCTGCTTATAATATTATCACAAGACTAAACTGGATTATTTAAATGTAGGGAGCTAAATGTTTGCTGCTTGTTGGATGTACTGTACACTCCTCAGCAGCCAAGCTTCCAGAAGTTTCAGTGTTGCTAACCACAGATAAAAGCCTTTGATGGTGTAGAATAGGAATATGTCTTTACTATTTTGCACAAATTCTAGTTCGGTCCAGATATTGTTGGCTGGGACTTGAATCTTAATGCTGCTGATCTACGGTTGGACATTCTACCAATTGCACTGTTCTGCAACTGCCATAGGCCAATGTAAAATCACCTTTTCCAGCTATTAAGTGTGAAACATTGTTACGTGTTTTTCTTATTGTTTCACAATTAAATTAACTTTTCAGTGAGGTTCAATTTTTGTGGGCCTTAGGGACATGTTTTTCCTTAGGTTGTCTCTAAATAGCCAAGAATTTCTTTTCATTCAGTCAGTGAGTCAGTCAGGAATATGTAGCTTAACATATATAGGTGTTCTCTATCTTAAAGTAGTATAAAAAATTCTAAGGTTTACTCAGGTGCCAGACTGGCCTAATGGTTAGTACGGTGGTCTCACAAGTCTAGAAGACGGGCTTTACATCCTGAGCCCCATCCAAATCTCTGTGGATTTTGCACATGCTCTTTGTGTCAGTGTGGCTTTTCTTCCCAAACAAATGTTAGCATTATCTGTCTATCTAAACTGACCCCAAATGAGTGAATGTGGAGGTGCAAGTGCACAGTAATCCAGGGTTAGTTCCTGCCTTGTGCCCGGTGGTTGTGAGATAGACTCTGGCCCCCCACAATCCTAATTTGGATTAAGTCTAATAGTGGATGGTTGGATGAATTGTCTAAATGGTGAGCCAAAAGAAAACAAAGTTTCCTGTCAGTACTTTTGAGCAATTATGTTGCAATCTTGTGATCGTAGCTGTAAAAGATTTAAATGGGTCTGACAGGCATGTCAAGGGAATACAGTCCTCCAGATGTTTAGGAACTGGGGCTGAGGCTCACAGATGTTTCATCTCTTTGACAAATATATATATAAAGAAAGCAGAGGAAATTGAATGGAGTCAGATAGAGGTGTGTAATGAAAGGGAGCCAGAGGTGCAGTTGGGGTAAGTCAGGCACAGGCAGCAGAAGGTGAGGACCATGAATTAATGATGAACACACACACATTTCATTTGCACAGTAGATTAGCTTTAAATGACAGAGTGATCGGAGGGTCGATGCATCTGAAGTTTGGAAATATGCCTAACAGACTTTGCTCAGCTAATTAGAATGGATGGTAGAGAGATGTGTGCTTAGCAGCTTTTACTCATTGGCAGATGCACAAAAAAATCGTTGAGGCATGCTGTAACAAAAAATATGTATATATTTAAGTGTCTAGGTGTAGAAATTCATCACTGCTGAGTTCTTTTACCAGTGTTAACAGATTAGGTGCCCTGTGGCACCACTGCTTTTCATCCCAAGCAATCTCTTCATTGTCTCATAGTTGTCTTCAGCTTCTGCCAAAAATTCAATGTCTTTTTTATAATTTCCTTTTTTGAAAGGAGTGGCACTCATCTGGGCAAAATAAATAATGCAGAGATTTTTCACATGTTCTCCTGACAGCTGGAAAATAAAATAATTCTATATGGCATAATTATAATATAATTTAATCCTGACACTCTGTATATCCAATTCATTATAATAACTATTCATTCAAAATTTGTACTAACCCCTACTCTCTCTTCTGTTTCCTTTTCCGGTGTCCTATTGGTGGTGGCTTGTGCCACCACCATCTACCCAAAGCACCATGATGCTCCAACAATGATGGATGGATTAAAAGCCAGAAGTCTGTATAACCATCAGCATCAAGTGACTCCGTGAGAACCCTAACTACAAAGAGGACTATTTCATTTATGTTAGGTAGAATGCCCAAAGGGGACTGGGCGGTCTCGTGGCCTGGAACCCCTACAGATTTTATTTTTTTCTCCAGCCTTCTGGAGTTTTTTTTTGTTTTTTCTGTCCACCCTGGCCATCGGACCTTACTCCTTTTTATGTTAACTAAGGTTGTCTTATTTTAATTTCTTATTTGTCTTTTATTCTTCTTTTCTTCATTATGTAAAGCACTTTGAGCTACTTTTTGTATGAAAATGTGCTATATAAATAAATGTTGTTGTTGTTGTTGTTGTTGGCATACGTGGGCTGCTGTCTTTGTTGGCTTTCCCCACAGAATTGTATAATTTCTGCACTGCATGATGTACTGAATGGTGTCTTTGTGCCATTCTGCCTGTCCGTACAGGTCATCCAGAATGATGCTACCCTTTCTACTGAAGATCTGTGGGGTCATACTGCTACTTTTTACTTTCTGCTTATTTACAAAAGGGTAGGTCACCCAGTTTAGATCTAACGGCACTTGACACTGTAAATACATGGCAACTAACACTTAAGTTAAGGAACAATTAGATTTGGAATGATGACTGCTGCTGGCACGCTGACTTTACTTTTTGATCCTGGTTTATTCATTGGCCAGAACTGGAGGAAGCCTCTCTAGCTATGTAACAGGTCATAGATCTATGTACATCTATACACAAAGTGGATGGATGTAATATCATGCCATGTTTTTTAGTCTGCGCTTGTGGCACAGTTTCCATATGTACTGTACATCACTGTTTGGTGGAGTGTGTGATCAAAATGATCATATTGTCTGTGCAGATCATGGAACGTGTGAACTGATCTGAAGATTGAGCATTTTTAGTCTCTCTTCTGGACTGTATGCAGTTTTATTTATTGCTCACATATTAAGACTGGGCTCAGTGGTTTATTGTGTGGTGGGTACAGCAACTTGTTATTAGCACACGCTCCCAGCTTCTCTCTATCTCTCTCCCTCTCAGTTTCAGCAGAAAGTTCATTTATTATTCTAGGTTTGATTTTGATTCTGTTTTTTTGGTTGCTGGACTGGCACCTTGCCTTGGAAGATTTACTTCCTTTTGCTTCTTCTCAGAATAACCCACTTCAGTACTAAAACTGGATCAAGCAGGTTTACTAAAGGCATAGCTTGGCTGTTTCTGCTATTCTCCAGGAAGAGATTCAACTTTACACATAAGAAAAAGTCACCATTCTAGACTGGATTGGGATGTTTTGCTAATTATTACTAATTCTAATATGTAGTGTTATTTTGCATAGGATGCTGTTTCTAGGCGGCACGGTGGCGCAGTGGGTAGCGCTGCTGCCTCGCAGTTGGGAGATCTGGGGACCTGAGTTCAATTCCCGGGTCCTCCCTGCGTGGAGTTTGCATGTTCTCTCCGTGTCTGCGTGGGTTTCCTCCCACATTCCAAAGACATGCAGGTTAGGTGGATTGGCGATTCTAAATTGGCCCTAGTGTGTGCTCTGTGTGTGGGTGTGTTTGTGTGTGTCCTGCGGTGGGTTGGCACCCTGCCCAGGATTGTTTCCTGCCTTGTGCCCTGTGTTGGCTGGGATTGGCTCCAGCAGACCCCCGTGACCCTGTGTTCGGATTCAGTGGGTTGGAAAATGGATGGATGGATGGATGCTGTTTCTATGTCTCTAATGGACTTTATTCTTACTGCTGTTTTATTCTCTGCTGGACGTTCACCTTGGTTTATGTGCTCGCTATTGGATGGGCATATGGCTGTTGAGATTGGCTACATTTTTTGTTATTGCTCAGGATTGGTGTCTGTTTTATTTATTGCTCGCTTTTTAAGACTGGTTGATCAGGACTGGATGCAGTTAAGTTTTATAGTTTCATTAGCTCTTCACGAATGGATGCAGATTTATTGATTGCTCATGAATTGATTTAACTGTTCTTCAGGACAAGACTCAGCTGTAGACATTTGAAGTCAGGACTTGATTCACAATTATTTGTTTAACATTCCTGTTTCCACTTTAAGTTCTGACCATTTGCATTTTATGCTGTTTCATAATTTCGTTTATTGTTCATGAGTATACATAGATTATGATTTTTGATCTGATTGCAGTTTTAGTCATGGCTCAGGTCTACATGACATTTGATGCACAAGTAGTTGCATTTCGTTTGCTTTAACCTGTTGAAAGCACAGGCTGGTGAAGTGACTTGCTCATGGTCACACAGTGTCAGTAGTGGGATTTGAACCCACAACCTCAGGGTTTGAAGTCCAAAGCCTTGCCTACTATGCCAAATTATTGTACATTTATTAGCAATGGATTTAGTTTTGGTCATTACTCTAAACGTGGTGCAGTTTTATTCCTGACTTATTAGGACTGCTTTTGGTCAGTATTGTGGACCTGATACACGTATTCATTGATATCAACCAAAATCAATTTATTTTTAACACTGGTTAGTCTAAAGAAGATGGGATGCAATTTTATTTATTGCTCACTTATGAGAACTAGATGCAGCAGACATTACTGGATATAGTTTCATTTTGAAAAGATGCAATTTTTGCTGTTTCATAATTTCAGTTATTTTACAGATACAACATTGAACAGCAGAATGAGATGTCATTATTATGGACTTGATGCAGATTAGATTATTAAAGCTAATTCCTGCACATACACTACATGGACAAAAGTATTGGGAAGCCAGACCATTACACCAAGAGCGTCTTTAATGATATTACAATCCAAACGCTTGGACGTTCAGTAATACCACTTACAATTGACTGTGGAATATCCAACAGGGATGACATTTCACAAACCATCTTATTGCAAAGGTGGCATCCTATGACAGTACTACACTTGAAGTCACTGACCTCTTCAGAACGACCCATTTTGTTTCATAAATGTTTGTAAATGGTGTGACGGGTGGCCAGGGCCCATGCCTGGCCGGGACACCCCTGCAGCATATGTTCCAGGGGAGCAAGCATGGGAAACCCAGTATCTCCCCCTGGACTCAAGATGGCAGCCTCCCTGGGTTGCAGCGGTGGCTCAGACTCCCGCAGGGCTTTATGGGAGTTCAGAATTTGGTGCAGCCCTGTTGGGTTCCTCATTGGGCAGAATCGGGAGGAGGAAGACAAAGCTTGGAGGAGAAGTGGTGGTGCAGAAAAGTGGAAAGGTAAGTGTGTTGTGTGGTTTTGGTGGTGCTTAGTTCACACTTGGGACTGTGTTGTGCCTGTGAGGATTACGGGGAAGACGTGCCTCACAGGATAAGAAAAATAAAAGTCTTTTTATTTTATATGTGCCTCCGGTGTGAATCTGTTTTGGGTCAGGCACTTATATAGTGCCTTGTTACAATGGATACTGCATGGCTAGGTGGTCGATTTTATACACTTGTGGCAATGGTTCTGATTGAAACACTTGAATTCAATAATTAAGAGGTATGTCCATACTTTTGGCCATATAGTGTACGTTCCTAACTGAGATGATACAGTTTGAGCTGCCTAGCCGCTTTCAGTCAGTGTACTGCACATTTCTTATTGCTCATTTATTAAGCCTGGTCACTGTTTTCATCAATTGATTCCTACAGGATGGAGTTTCTTTTTCAGTTTCTCCTGCTCTTCAACACTGGGTGGGGTTTTCACAACTGGGATTGGATGCTTTCTCAGTTGTTAGAACTCACCGTATACTCTTCGTCTTTGCTCACAACAAATTGCAAGAATATCACCTTCAGTTGCAGCACAAGAATGGATTTGGTATTTATTTAGTATTCATTTTCCAGGACTGGATGCAGATTTATTTATTTAACAGCCTACAGTTTAGTCTGTGACTAGATTCATTTTTTGTTGTTTACTTCACAAAAACATGTTCATGTTTAAATAGTGGAAGCTCACATAGTATTGTACTGTAGAGTACAATATTAACAGTATGTCACATATCAAGTATGTCGCCACTTAAGAATCAATGCAGATTTACAGTACTGTATATAGTGACCCTTAAGGGAATATAATTTTCTATTTAACAAGTGAAGTTTTGGTCTGTTTAAGCAGTTTAGATCAGGTCAATACACAGCTGCAGTCATTAAACTGAAGTATGGCTTGTATCCGTATTGTTTATAATGGGAAGCATTTAGCGAGAGGCAGAGTGTGTCTTGGGAGATCGGCTGTCCTAAATATGCTGTGCTCTGACCAAGGCAGGAGTGGAGGTTATCATTTATTGTTTTGTTGCTTTTCATTATTTAAAACTGTTTTAATCATGTTGTTTTGTGGGTCAGATATTGGTAATGCTTTTAGATTGATCTGAATTTGAAATATTTCTCTTAAACCTTGTTATACAAGTTTTGGGTTTGGAGGTGAGGCTGGCAAGGGGTTTAAATGTGGATTTTTGTGTTAATCACAAAGGATTTGAATATTCTGTCATGTTTATATTGAGTTGTTCACTGTATGTAATTTTGCTATTAAGTTTGATTTCTGTGTGTGCATATATGCTTTTGTTAACCCTTTGTAAACCTACCTCTGATCAGATTGTGGTTCATGTTTCATTATAATGGTTTTGTAAATAGTCTCCAGCTTGCAGTAATAGTCATATGAAAAAGTTTGGGAACCCCTCTCAGCCTGCATAATAATTTACTCTACTTTCAACTAAAAAGATAACAGTGGTATGTCTTTCATTTCCTAGGAACATCTGAGTATTGGGGTGTTTTCCGAACAAAGATTTTTAGTGAAGCAGTATTTAGTTGTATGAAATTAAATCAAATGTAAAAAACTGGCTGTGCAAAAATTTGGGTCCTCTTGTAATTTTGCTGATTTGAATGCGTGTAACTGCTTAATACTGATTATTTGCAACACCAAATTGGTTGGATTAGCTCGTTAAGCCTTGAACTTCATAGACAGGTGTGTCCCATCATGAGGCAAGTTGTGCTTCCCTTTGACTCTCCTCTGAAGAGTGACAGCATGGGATCTTCAAAGCAACTCTCAAAAGATCAGAAAACAAAGATTGTTCAGTATCACAGTTTAGGGGAAGGCTACAAAAAGCTACCTCAGAGGTTTAAACTGTCAGTTTCAACTGTAAGGAATGGAATCAGGAAATGGAAGGCCACAGGCACAGTTGCTGTTAAACCAGGTCTTGGAAGGCCAAGAAAAATACAGGAGCGGCATATGCGCAGGATTGTGAGAATGGTTACAGACAACCCACAGATCACCTCCAAAGACCTGCAAGAACATCTTGCTGCAGATGGTGTATCTGTACATCGTTTTACAATTCTGCGCAATGTGTGGCTAGTTCAGGGACTGGGGCCCTTGTTAAATTCAAGGGTCGGATGAATTCAACTCAATATCAACAAATTCTTCAGGATAATGTTCAAGCATCAGTCACAAAGTTGAAGTTACATTGGGGTTGGATATTCCAACAAGACAATGACCCAAAACACTGTTCAAAATCTACAAAGGCATTCATGCAGAGGGAGAAGTACAATGTTCTGGAATGGCCGTCACAGTCCCCTGACTTGAATATCATCGAAAATCTATGGGATGATTTGAAGCAGGCTGTCCATGCTTGGCTGCCATCAAATTTAACTGAACTGGAGAGATTTTGTATGGAAGAATGGTCAAATATACCTCCATCCAGAATCCAGACACTCGTCCAAGGCTATAGTAGGCGTCTAGAGGCTGTTATATTTGCAAAATGAGGCTCAACTAAGTATTGATGTAATATCTCTGTTGGGATGCCCAAATTTATGCACCTGTCTAATTTTGTTATAATGCATATTGCATATTTTCTGTTAATCCAATAACTTAATGTCACTGCTGAAATACTACTGTTTCCATAAGGCATGTCATATATTAAAAGGAAGTTGCTACTTTGAAAGCTCAGCCAATGATAAACAAAAATCCAAGAATAAAGAGGGGTTCTCAAACTTTTTCATATGACTGTAAATATGAACTTGCAATATTAGCTGGTGTCTTAATTTGGGCACCCAGCCCTGTTTTGAAAATTTTGTCAGTCAGTCAGAGTCTAACCCGCTATATCCTAACACAAGGTCACGGGTGTCTGCTGGAGCCAATCCCAGTGCATAAGGCAGGAACAAATCCCCGGGCAGGGCGCCAGTCCACCGCAGGGCACACACGCACACATACACCAAGCACACACTAGAGACAATTTAGGATCGGCAATGCACCTAATCTGCATGTCTTTGGACTTTGGGAGGAAACCCACGCAGACAACATAGGGAGAACATGCAAACTCCACGCAGTGAGGACCAGGGAAGCAAACCCAGGTCTCCTCACTGTGAGGCAGCAGCGCTGCCACTGCGCCCACCGTGCCCCCCCTTAAAAATTTTATGGTTTTGCTATTTCAGTTTTTCTTTAGGAACAGATACAACTACCAAAGATTTACTGTTTAGTATTCAGGACTTGATGAAGACATATGTATTGCTTATTATTGGATATCATTTGGTTTGAAAAGGTGGAAGATTTGGATGTTTTACTATTTTAGGTAGTCATTAGGAGCATGTAGCTTTACAAAATACAACAGACTTGCTGCAGATTTACTATTTGTTATCCAGATCTGGATAAAAATGTATTCATTGCTTTTTATTGGACAATTTTTTTGGGGTAGGTCAAAGGTTTTGTTTTGCTATTTCAGTTGTACTTCAGCAGAATATACAACTTTAGGTGTTAGACTGGCCATTGCTCAGGGCTCAGTGCAGATTTATTATTTATTATCCAGGACTGTATACAGATTTACTTATTGCCCACTATTGAATATAATTTGGTATTGAACTAGTTGAAGATTTTGTTTGGCTATTTCAGTTATTCATTTCCAAGTAGATGCAGCTTTAGTGAATAAAGGTGACTCACTGCTGATTTATTATTCTTTATCTAAGATTGGATGAAGATTCATTTAATGCCCCTTAGTAGATATAATTTGGTTTTAAATAAGATGAAGTTGTCTGATATTCTTCAGGAACAGACACTGGATGTGTACACATTTAAAGCCATAACTGTATCTGGATGCAGCCTCTCTTTTAACTCTGAGCCGAATACAACTTCAGGCAGACTCCAGGACTGGATGCAGATTCATTTATTGCCACTTACCAGATATTGTGGCCACCGCAGATCGCAAACCACAGACACAACTGTACCAGCTACAGTCTCAAGTTCAAAATGAACTTTTTTTATTAACAAAAACACCTTGTACACGTTTCTTACTTGAAAACGATTCAAACCATGCAGTTCTTTTCTTTTCATTTCCTTTACTTTACCGCTCCCCTCACTCCTCCAGGCATGTTTTTTCCTCTTCCTCCGGACTCCAACCCCTAGAATGATGTGAGGCAGCTCCTTTTATGAAGGACCCAGGAATACATCTGAAGTCAGGATTATGCATGGAAGAAGCACTTCTAGGTCAGGCAGAAGCTCCTCATAGTATTGAGATCTTCTACTGGCAGTGCCCCCAAGGAACCCAACAGGGCTGTCCCACTGAATTGTGGCCCAGCAGGTTTTCAAACTGGAGTCATGCCAGCGAAACACTGCCATCTGTCATGATGTCATCTCTCCCAGTCCATCCAAGAACAGGTAAGGGACCACTCTCCAGATCAGTCATGATGCCAGTCCATCCAGTTTGACATTTACAGCATAACTTGGCTTTAGATTAGATGAAATTGTCAGTTGTTTTGTAGGGGTGGACACTGGATGTGTACATAGTTATAGCCATAACTGTAAGCGGATACAGCATCTCTTCTGACTTTGAGCTGAATACATCTTCATTCAGACTCCAGGACTGGATGCAGATGCTTCTTATCTAATTGTGAGTAGTTGCAGTGTTTGTTGTTTCCATTATCCTTCTTGAGTAAATGCAGCTTTAGATGAACCTTGCAAGTTTTAGCCATTGTTTAGAACTTGATTCAGCATCTGTTGTTACTCACATCTCATTGCAGTTTTCTGTCAGGCTCCGGAGCTCAATGCACTTTTATTTTTTTTGCTCAGTAATGGCTGTTCACTTATTACACAGGGGTCATTGAAGAGATGTGTACTGCCAGAGAGAAAGTGCTAATCACGTGTAACACAAAAGGTTAAAATATTCCACAAAATGCTGCAAGCTGAGAATTCCTGATGTGAGATGAGTCTAGGCGATGCTTTCAGCATCCAGGAGAGCTCACACTGAATACCAGCATCCTGATCAGCGCTTTGGGATGACCTGCCAATGTGTCAGATATCTGCCTCCACGTCAGCACTTTTCCCTCTGTTGGTGCCTGACGTTTATTACGGCAGCTCCATCCCTGGCGCACATTTCATGTGGCTTTTGGCATGATTATTGTCTTGCAGAGAGGAGAGTTCTGATGTTTTTTTTTTTCCTACCTGACAGTTGCTAACCATGCCGTTCTTTTTGTTTTGATACACACAAGCAGTGGGGTTCTCTTGTAGCACTTTCAGAAAGGCAGGAGGAAAATACTGCATTGTTATTTTGGCTCTGAGTCTCTGCCTCTGAAGATAAAATCAGGGAGCTGCAACAGTGAGCAAAAAATATCTCAGAGCTGCATGGTGAAGAGGAGCATTACTATAAACCAGTGTGAGCAGATGGTGCCATTTATATTGGCTGTAGACTGCTGGGATGCTGCCACCCTGCCTCTAATGCACGTTGCAATGATGGACTCACTAAAAAATATAGAAATAAAAAGCACAGAGATATAGCATAGTAGCCTGTAAGGTGTGCTTAAATGTAATGTAGTAAAATACTGTTAAAATATTGAACGCCAGAGAAAATGCAGAGTTACACATATGCTTTATTTTTTTCAGGGTTGCCCAGCAGAGCGGAAAAGTGACATTGGAGACATTCCCAAAAAACTCACTCGGTTGTCCCATCTGCCTGTTTATCACTGGTGGGATGGATATGAAAGAAGAACAGGCTCACATTCTTTGTTCCAATTCTTTTTAAATGGAGGCTCATTTTAGGCTCTCACACATTTGCACAGAGATTTGATTTTTTTCTTTCTTTTTTTTTTTTTAAACATTTTTTGCAAGCATTGTACTTTCATTAAATAGAAATGCCCTTGGAGTTTACAAAGCCTTTTACCAGCATAGCTGTTGCTATGACTGCCATGTTCATCATGGAGAACAGTCCCCCTTGAATTACATAAAAGCTCCTTCTCTAGATCTGCTATTCATTATGTTTGAAGTCGCTTTGTGCCCGCTGTATTTCTATATGCAGCGCCAAAGACCCTGTCCTCTTTATTTGTGTATATATAAAAAATGAATATAAAATGCTCAGAGGTGGGGATGTTAAAAAGGCCCTTAAATAAAAGCCGACATTCCTCTTTCTACGGTGAGGCTCCTGTGAGAAATGTCTCTATGCTCCATTTCTGTAAGATAACATTCTTTTTTTCCTCTTCATGCATCCTTTCCTGAAAGCCTGACTCTCAAAAATCTGTCACCAACAAGGCTGATTAACCCCTACTTGCATCCCCCAATTCCTTTCTTTGCAGTACTGAATTAAATATAATAAAAACATAATAATAAGAACAAGACGATAACATCTAATAATTCCTGAGGAGTTAGGATTTGAAAAGGTCAGTTCCTGGTTTTAAAGAACCTTTTCAAAGTATCAAACTGAAAATGAACTGCCTCACTGAGAAAAAGAAGGGTCTATGCAATAGATTCAAGTGACCACATAATGCACATCAAACCCCTGCCATTCCTAACACAACTTTAGGTAAAGTGTCATAGCAAGCTCCTTAAAGATGGGTACAGGATGGTGGACCACTACTTGAAGTGACGCTGCTACCAGATTTGAGGACAATTCTTGGTGAAGGAAATTGTTGCTAGGCAACTAATGCACAGTGCACAACTCTGGTGCACCAAAAAAATGATGGCCTTCACTCCACTAACATTTTTAATTACATCCTGAACAAAATGAATTCTTCCTTGTAAAAAAAAATCACTCTAGCAGACTATTTTGTAAAAGTGTTCACTTTAAGACAGTATGAGACTGTTTGGGCACACATAAAAGGCTGTTAATAATGGCAGGAGTTATCTTCTTATATAATACGCTACTGTGGCTGTCCGTTTGTCTGTCCAGGATTATAAATCACCTGTAGCTCGCAAACCGTTGAACCTATTGACTTGAAATTTGGTACACATTGTGATAGAAACACAGACACCTCTAGGTTTGGAGCAGCCACCCATATAATATCCCTGGTTGCAAAAGGCTTTTTGAAACGAACAGAGCTGTTCACAAGACTGAGTCCAAAACGGAACTGATTCATTGGTGGTAAGATGGCGGCTTTAAAGGCCTGTATAGGAAGTGATGTCATTGAAGGGGCCAGAACCGGAAGTGACATCTTCTGGACTGGAAATGACATCATCGAAGGGCCTGGAAGCGGAAGTGCTGTCATCTGGACCAGAAGTGACTTCATCGAAGGGGCCAGAACCAGAAATGAGGTCTTCGGAGACGCCGGAGCCTGTTAGGATTTCTCAGGAAAGGTCTGTGGGGAACTTAGAAAGACAATCAGTGCACCCCGCCGCCCCCTGGTCAGATGTGATATTATCATTACTTAAGCCCTTTAGCTGCCTCCTACTCGTACGTGTGTGACAACATATACTACGTGACATCTACTATCTGCTTTTGGGGTGATGATTGACCTCAAAGGTTATTCCTTTTTTTATTTTTATTTTAATTAGTTGTAGAATCAACTCTCGGCAACAGGCAGCAGGGCGGGTGTATGGCGCATGTGTACAGGTGCCGTTCTCATCCCTACCACCTTTGCCGTCACTTCCCCTACCTCTTCATATCTTAAATCATTCTTGAGGCAGATTGAAGACTTAAGTGCCAGCTTAAGTGAAAAAGTAAGAAAAACGTACTAAGTAATTGCAACACAAACACTGACTTAATCAGTAGTAACGTGAAAAGATGCAGACGGAAGAAAAGAAGCAGCAGGCCGCTAGGGTGGAGAAAAGAAGAGCTGCTCAGGAAGCAGAAAGCGCCTCAACCTCTGAGCAAACGAATGCTAAACATACAGAGAAAGAGGATGAAAACTAGGAATGCTCAAGTCAAGTGTATTCACTGCTCATTATTGCGCAGTACGTCATAACTGGTATTTTATAATGCATTGTCCCACTGGGTTTTATCTGATATACTGCCATTTTGAGACCTTTGCAATCAAGTTAATGGTCATTGGGAGGCTTGGTGCGTGTAGCATGGGGTGCAAACTAAGAAGTACTCCCAAATGGTTCACCATTCCACCACAGTGCATTCTCACATGCATACTCACATTCATTCATAATTAACCTGACATACACATTTTTGGAAGGAAAACAGCAATACCAGGAGAAAAACCCACAGAGACACATAAAGAATATGCAAAATCTGTGACATACTTTTTTTGAACAACGTACTAACAGGGATTTTTTATTTTTACAGTGTCTACAGAGAGCACTCATACTCATTTACGTTTTCACATTTTGAAGGCCTATGCTAAAATCACTGAAATTAAAATTTTCCCCATCAAACAACACTCCAGAATAATGAGCCAAAAACACGATCGATTTTAGGAATTATTAAAAATTTTTTGAAAATACTGTCGTATACGTGTACATCAAGATCATTGGACAGTTCTGGTGAACTCACAAATATCACCTCAGGGTGGGAGGGGATGACATGGCTAACCGTACCTTCTGCTTTTTCCACAGCTCTGAGCTATGGCCAGGAAAGGGGCATAATCCCTCCCCCAGTGGTCTGTGTTTGTCCCGCTCTCTTAGGGCTGTGGCCCATAATGGTGGAAGCCAAGAGAGTTTTTTGACTGCAAAGAATCAAGAGAGATGGAACTGTCAGCTGTTGCATTTGGTTTAATGTTAAAAGGCACGTCACCATCATGGCACAGGCTAATTTGTATTCTGTGTGAATTATTTGTTTCAAAACTGCCAATAAAAAGGGGAACTGGTGGCTTGGCACCCCTGCCATTGCACCTGTGTTGGGAAAGTGTATCACAATACAAAACTGAAATATCATATGGGCACAAGTATTCAAACTTTTGGCTATGACTTAATTTTTGGCTCAGGTGCATCCCATTCTATTGATCATTGTTGAGATGTTTCTACGCCTTCTCTGTACTCCACCTGTGGTCAGTTTAATTATTTGGAGAGGCGCACACACCTTTTCTATACTGTATAAGGTCCCACAGCTGACAATGTGTATCTGAGCCAAAACCAAGCCATGAGGTTGAAGGAGTTACCTGCAGAGCTTAGTGACAGGATTGTGTCGAGGTACAGATCTGGGGAAAGCTACAAAAACATTTCTGAAGGACTGAACTTTTCCAAGAGCATGGTGGCATCCATAATTCTTAAATGGAATAAGTCTGAAACCACCATAATTCTTCTAGAACAGACTGCCTGGCCAAATTAAGCAATTAGGGTAGAAGGACCATTGTAAGAGAGGTAACCAAGAACCCAATGGTCACTCTCGGTAAACTTCAGAGAACCTGTATGGAGAGAAACCTCCAAAAGGACAACCACCATTGCAACACTCCACTAAACTGGGCTTTATAAAAGAGTGGCCAGATGCAAGAAAAGCATTTAAAGGATTCTCAGACTAGAAGAAACAAGATTATCTGGTTTGATGAAACCAAGATGGAACTGTTTGCCTCAAAGCTTCACATCTGGAAGAAACCAAGCACTGCTCATTTCAACAATAAAGCATGGTGGTGGCAGCATCACTCAATTGCAGGGCCTGGAAGAGTAGTTATGGTTGAGGGAAAGCTGAATGGAGCAAAGTACAGAGTTATCCTTAACGAAAACCTTCTCCAAAGCACTCGGGACCTTAGACTAAGCTAAAGATTCACCTTCCAACAGGACAATGACCCTAAGCACTAACCAAAGACAAGACAGGGACAACTCTATGGAAGTTCTTGAGTAGCCTAGCCAGAACTCAGTCTTGGATAGACCATAAAAATAGCTGCACACTGAGAATTAAATGATCTGCAGAGAAGAATGGTTGAAAATCCGCAAATCCAGGTGTGTAAAGGTTGTCATGTCGAACCCAAGAAGATACCAGGCCTTAATTGCTACCAGAGGTGTTTCAACAAAATTCACCGTAAAGGCACCAAATGCCTGTGTCAATATGTATTTAATTTTTTTATTTTAAATTATTTAGCAAAAAATTCTAAAACTTTGCTTTAGCATTGCCATTGCCGATAATTGAATGTTGCTTGATGAGGGAAAAATGAATTTAAACGATTTTAGCCTAAGGCTGCAACATAACAACATGTGTAAAAAGTAAAGGTCTGAATAATTTCTGAATGCACGGTATGTGATCAGTTTGGCACAACATTTGAAGATTTTCACAGCTTCAAGAAATTGTTTTCAATTCTGAGGCCTAGTGATTTGTCGATAGCATGTTCTACACATGTCTGCTAAAGACTTTTTCCAGCTCTTCATTTTTCTCCCACTTCCTAAACAGGTGTGTGTTAGGTTATTAGCCATTCTTAATTAACCCAGTGTGTATGTGTGTGTGTATCACTGCTTGGCATCATCCCCGGGATTTTTTCTCTATCTTCAGTCAGATGCTGTTGAATTCAATAGGTCAATTGACTCTCTTGTCATCACATGTGTGCCAAAGAAAGTGAAAAATGAGAAAGCAGCCTTCCTCAGCCAGATTCTTTTCCAGTAGAAGACTCTGGCCTCTACAGTCTCTCTCTGCCATGTACTTTGTTGATTGCCAAGAAGCAGCTCTCCATAGTGCTTCCAATTCCTTATCATCATTAGTACAAACTGAAGGGTATTGGCAGCAATCACAATTTTTTCTTGAGCCCTTTCATGATGTTCCTTTATCAGAGCTCTGTGCTCCAAATATTGCTTTTGTTCCTTGACTATGATTCCTGGCTAAGCTTTTCATCAGTCTTTTTTTGTACCAACTTCATTCATTATACATTAGCAAGGACAGCACTGGGCACAATTACTTGTGTAAGTAATCAGCTTTGAAGGGAGTGAAGTTTTACTGCCCAGAAGTAAATATGTGTGACCTCTCCACCCGAAAGTTTGTAATGAGGGTGATTAAGATTCAGATGAGGATAATGGCAACAACATAATCCATACAAAGTGAGTAAAGGTATTTTATTCAGTTCAAAAGGGTCACCTCTATTTATTATATCAGTGAGGCTGCAATGTGCATCAATAGTAGGCTGACGGGAATTATTTTAATAATAAAGCTTACAGTTTTTACATCTATTCACCGCTTCTTCCATTTGTTTAGCTGAATCAAACCTTAACTGTACAAATTCAGTATGCAAGACTTCTAATGTGCCACCCAATTTAACAGCTCCAATGGTGTGAAAGGAAGAGATACCTTTGGAACACGGCACCACTGAATTGGGTACATTTGAAGTATAGGGTGAGTCAAAATTATGTTAACATTTGAATGGCGGAAAAATTTATTCACAAAACATACTTCATATGTCCAAGATGATTTACAGGAATGTCTCAACGTGGTCACCATCATGTTCAACACAGAAAAACCAACAAGCAACAGTACCATTCAAAGCCTGGACACACATTTCGTGGGAATAGATGATACCACAGTCCGTATTCTGTCCTTCAGGTCATTGATATCACAAACATTCCTGCTATACACGCGCTCCTTCACCATACCCCATAACCAGAAATCACAGGGTGTCAAATCAGAGGAGTATGAAGGCCATGGCACTGGTCCACCACGACATTTTCATCGACCTGGAAAGATGTGGTCGAGATAAAAATAATCCATTAGTGTTAACATAATTTTGACTCACCCTGTGCTCAACCGATCACTTATGATTGCATCCTGGGTGTGAAAGGATTATATAAAATGAATGTTGTTTAGACTGTCAATGTGAGGGGTGTCAAACTCCGGTCCTGGAGAGACGCGGTGGCTGCAGGTTTTCATTTTAACCATCTTCTTAATTAGTGACCAGTTTTTGCTGCTAATTAACTTCTTTTGCCTTAGTTTAAACTAACTTAACTCAAGCCCCCTTAGTAGTTTTTTTCCATAATTAGTAGCCAAACAATAATGAGACGCATATTAAGCTGCCACATGACCAGCTCATCTGTGCACATCACACAATATCTGAAAATAATGAAAGGTGAAGGTCTCAGTAAAATTGATCTCTCAGGTCACCAAAACATTTTGAATGTGATCTTAGAAAAAACAAAATCAGCAGTTTTGGAAATGTCTGCTGTGGTAGAATGAGAGCAGCAACAAGCAACAAGCAACAAGAAATAAATAACGAGTTTAATTAACAGCAAGAATTAACTTCTCATTAAGAAACTGGTTGGAGTGAAATGTTGGCTCATTTCACATTTCATTTCTGTTTGGCTGTCATTTAAGGAAGAAAATAAGCAATTCAGAGGACTGAATCCTTAAAAACAGGGCTATTAAAATGACGGGAAAAGAAGTTAATTAGCAGTGAAAACTGGTCACTGATTAGGAAAAAAGGTTAGAATGAAAACCTGAAGCCGCTGCGGAACTCCAGGCCTCGAGTTCGACACCTCTGGTCTATGTCATAGACTTGTAGTCCATCCCTAAACTCCCACCAAAGATGTGCATCCTAGGATGCATCATAACTTTTGTATTGTGGTCCCAGAGACATCCCCTAGACAACCTCCTACATCACTTATGTCATAACCCTCCACCACATTCAACCACCCTCCTCGTTTATGTAACCCCATTACATTGGAGTGGAGAGGAGGAACCAAGCCACATGGCATTGGGAGCGACAAGGGAACAGGAGGGTTGGGAGTTTTCTGGGTAGGACTCCACTTTGTCAATGGACACACTCCTGCACTTACCAGGATCCACTCATATGAGATCAGTTTACAGTCACAAATTAACATACAAAGGTATTAGAGTAAACCAACCACAGGGACAACATGAAAACTTCAACACAAGCACAGGGACAACATGAAAACTTAACAGTGACAGAAACAGGCCAGGGACTGCACCCAGTCACTGTAGGCTAAATTCTAAAGAGATGTTGGAAAGCTGTTGATTACCTAACAGGGCAAAAGCAAAGACAGGCATGCATTGCAGATCTGCTTATTCAGTGGTGAGTAAATTCCATTATTCAGAGCCATGGAAAGCCTGTCCTGGCTGTGCATAATCAGTAGAAAAACAAATTTAGTGCAGTCTGTGGGGGACAGACAAGGGGGAGTTCCATCTTGCTGAAAAGATGAATTTAATCATTGGATTGACTGTGTTCTTATCTTGGGCCGTGTATGGAAATTTTAAAATAATGAATATAATAGGGTATGGGGTGACCACTGGGGATGAGAGAAGCACTGGATCTCTGCAATACCTACCAGAAAATGTATGGAAGCTTGTAAGAATGGGATAATAATACATTAATCATAGCAGGCTCTTTAACTTTCTGTATGAACTATTTTTATAATAGATATCAAGGGTTTAGCTGCTTTAATTCTCTGGATTAAAAGTCTGAATGAAAGTATCTGGCTGTTTAAATCAGGTGCGTTCCTTTGCTGACAGTTGGTACAAGTCAGGGTAAGCAACAGAAAAGTTCATAACGCTAACATAGAAATACTTAGGCAGGCTCGCTGCACAGAAAGCTCAGTCAATCCAGTTCAGGATCACAGGGCTCTTTGTACTGGTAGTCTTAGGTGCAAGATAGAAAGTAATCCTGGATAAGCTAATTGTAATTCAAAGAAATGTATTGTGCCCAGACATTTTACGTCCTGAAGTTCCTCCGCTGGCATCTTACAGCATGTTAGGGCATGCAAAGCCTGTAGCCCCCGAGGTCATCTTAGTGCCTGGGTGTGTAGGCTGTGAATGAAATGATTATCTTATGTAACTCTAGCATCAAATGTAAGCAGGCACTAATGCAATGCATATGGTTTTTCAGCTGTTATGAAAAATAATGACCTCACCACTTAAAACAAACCAAAAAAAAAAAAAAGCCTGAGGCCGCTTTCTAAAATTTTTATCGCAGATATCATAATTACAGTAAAGTGCCTTTTAAGACTGGAATTCTGCTGTCTTGAAGGCACATAAAGCATTTGTAATATACTCTATAAAGATATAAACCTAAAATTGTTCAATGTAAGGTAATCTGCCTACCTGCTTTGCCCAATGTATGGTGGGGTACAAAGAATCAGTCTTGGGTGGGGCACCAGGCTATAAAATAAGTGCACATGCAATTCTTTTATATTTAAATAGAGCATATTGTAAAGAACATTGACATGGGAGAGACACATCCACACAGAAACCACACAGGAATGAGCAGGTTGAGCCCTCAGACAGCTGGGTAAATTTGTTATTTTGATTCACAACAGAACACACAAGTTGCTGAACCCTAATACACCTTGCTAACTTCCCTGCTGTTAGAGGTCATCAGGTAATGCCTCTAAAACAGCAGATATGCTCCACAACAAGATACATCTCACCTCGTTTTGACTAGACTCCATGTGCACTTGTGATGATTGTGGACTGAACTGCGTTAAACCGCGGACCTGTCTGAGGGTGTACTCACACTGGCAGTTTCTTCCATGTCTGAGCATGTTTGTCCACATTGTAAGAATAGACGCTGTATAGCACCCGACCTGACACAGATTGGACACGGGAGGCATGTGTAAAGTAAACAAAAACTATTTTATTTTCTTCCCCTGTGGGCGCACATCTTCCCCGTGTCCCACAGGCAATACATAGTCCCAAATAAAGCACACCAAGTATGACCAAACACTCTTCTTCTCTCTCTGGCACCACCATTCCTCCCAGGCAACCTTGTCCCCCTACACCCGACTCTGGCCGCTGAGTGGTGGTCGCTGGCTCCTTTTATATTTCACCCAGAAGTGCTCCAGGTGCTTGATCACCGAGTTCCGGCTGCACTTCAGGGTGTGATGTATATGCTGCCCACATGGGCTCAGGAGTCCCAAACACAGCACACCCTGGTGGTGCCTGCGGGACCCAACAGGGCTGCACCCAACTCCAATTCCTAGGGAGCCCTGTGGGAAACAAAGGGACTGCTCCACCCCTGGAGGGCAGCCATCTAGCATCCAGGGGGAGGTATTGCAGTGTCCAGGGCTGCTCCCCCTAAATATAGTCTGCATGGGCGTCCAGGCTGGGCATGGACGCCAGCCGCCTGCCACAACATGTAACCCTGAGAAGTTTAATTCACTTGACTAGTGTGATCGCTCTGTGCCGGGCCAATGGTACCGTGTACTGGCCCACTTGGAAGCACAGTTCAGTAGCATTCGGGAACAGTTTGATGGCTAAACATGCCTGCGCACGTGACGTTAATGATGCGACAAGTCAGATAGTGCAATTCTCATTTCACTCAGTATCTTTTGAGTTAAAAACAGGTTTTTATTCTCACCTTACACATGAATGTGAATTGTAGTTGGCAAGAAAAGCTGCAAATTCCTCCCTTAACATGATTTGTCACCATAAAAATCTTCTCGTATGTACAGCACAATGGACAGCAAAATGCTGCGCTGCACACTCAATAGAATTGTGAGAGGGTAAACCCGTTACCCAGCCCTACATGACTCAAAAAAAAAAGAAACTCAAAATAAATAAAATCATTTTGACATGCATGCTGTCACTCCATTATTCGGATCTTGTTTTGGATTTACACAAAGTCACATTTTCATGATGAACTCATGCCTGGGCCCAGAACGTTAAGCGCAGTGTGAGTGCAGGCCAGTGGGGGAGTGGGTTTGGATGACACTTGGGCACGATATGGAACAAACGTGCCTAGTGTAAGTACACCCGATGACTGTCTAAGATGGCATTGCTGCCCACAGTCACCCCTAACCATCTCCAGCTGCACAGCTTCTCCTCACACAAGTACATGTCCTCCATCCAATTACTGTCAACCTCCAGCTGCTGTAAACCCTGCAGTTCAAGGTAATCTCCAGAAAGCTGTGGAGCCAATGGAATGTTTGTAGAAAGTTCACTGAAATTTTGGTACCTGGCTCCACTCTATCTGTAAGCACAATCCCCTGCAGTAAACATCATAGGTACCTGGCCTCAGCCGATCACTAAGTGCTTATTTCTGCCGGCCTCTACAATATGTTTGGAAAATAACCCAAGTACTGTACATGCATACATTTATATATAGATACTGTATGTATCCTTGTGAAGGAGGTAATGGGTGAACTGGCAACCTGGTGAGAGTGGTTGGTAGTACCCTTCTCGGATGGGACACCAGAATACTAAAAGGTCATTAGGGTACTGCTTGCCAGGACAATATGTCTCTCCCAATAGTCTGGACGGCAGCATACCTCCAATATCACTCTGGTTTGGGCTCCTGCAGGCTATGTGAGAATTATAGTTTGAACAGTTATCCTTGTTGGGGGCCTCTTGAGATATTGAAGGGAGCTCCTGAGGGGTGACTGGACTGTCCCAATGAGAGCCCATCTGAGATGGAAGTCCTAATGAGGATTGATACTGACATGCTGGAAGTACTCCTTGGTCTGCCTTTAAGGGAGCCAGTGAATGTGGAGTTGAGAAAGAAGTAGGAACAAATGTGGAACTGGAGTAGAGAGGAGTAAGAGGTCTGTCAGCAATTAATGTCTGTGGTGTGGAGCAATTTAAAAATCAAAGGTCATTTTTGTACCCAAGGCTTGATGTGTTCAGTTGCATCAAAGTATGATAACAAAAGTATTCAAATCATAAAATAACATAAATTTGACTACATTTGTGGCCTTTCATTTAAGAACAGCAATATTTTAAAGAATTTGTTTTTATAAAATATAACAACTTGAGAAGTTTAACAAAGACAGGACGATTCAGTCCATCAAGGTTAGCTAATTAGGTACTGTGGCCTTCAGAGGGCGCTCCTGCTGCCCAAACCTGACACAGACAGATGGAGGACACAAGTTCAGCACAAACATTTTCTTTTTTTTTTCCCGTGGGAAATGCCTTCCCCATCTGCACAGGACAGTTAAAGCATAAACATTGCACAAAACACACTTCTCTTCTTTTTTAGTCTTTCACTTCTCTCTCTTTCTCTCTCTTTGCCTCCACTCCTCCTCCAGCAAGCTTTGTCCACCTCCTTCAGACTCTGGCTCCCACGTGTCCTGTGATCTTCTTCCAGCAGCACTTCTGGATGTGGTGGAAGTGCTACACCAAAGGGCTCAACCTTCCTACAACGCCCCCCAGCAGCACCCATGGAACCAACTGGGCTGCACCAAACTCCAACTTCCCTGGAACCTTGTGGAAATCCGAGGCATCGCTGCAACCCAGGGTTGCTGCCATCTAGTGTCCTGGGAGAGATAAAGCCCTAAGCACACTCTCTCCCCAGGTCCTTCCATTATACATGCGTCCCAGCCAGGGAAGCGCACCGGCAATCCACCACAGTATGTTGTTCATAGGAAAGATTTCCCATAATGCTCCAGTAGTAAAAAATAATTGCCTTTGTTCTTAATTCATGGACCTGGCAAAGGACAGTCAAACAGAAAACTTAATGTATTGGAATTCTAAAGCTATTTTGTCAGTCAGTCATTATACAACCCGCTATATCCTAAGACAGGGTCAGAGGGGTCTGCTGGAGCCAATCCCAGCCATCACAGGGCATAAGGCAGGTACAAATTCCGAGGCAGGGCACCAGTCCACCATAGGGCACACGCGTACACACACTAGGGACAATTTAGGATCACCAATGCACCTAACCTGCATGTCTTTGGATTGTGGGAGGAAACCAGAGCACCCATAGGAAACCCACGCAGACACGGGGAGAACATGCAAACTCCAGGGAGGACCCGGGAAGTGAACCCAGATCTCCTTACTGCAAGGCAGCAGTGCTACCACTACGCCACCGTGCTGCCGTAAAGTTATTTTGTTTTAGGTTAAATTTTCACCTCACAAAATTGTGTAGTAGTAGTATTGTGATATGTTCTGGGTACAGTGAAATATTCACTTGCACGTCCAACTAACATGCAATACCATCACTCATCACTCTCCAGTACTTACCTAAAATACACCATAAAACATGGTATATAGCAAAAATGGTGTGTTCATTATTTGTAGCTAACACAAAATGGGGATCAAGACAAAAAGAGCAAAATACAAAGGGAATGACAATAAACATGTTGGGCCTGCATATAGAGAGTCAATCCTGTGAGTTGACTTGTCTACCTACAACCTTGTATGTGCCACACCAATGCATCACCAACCTTAGCCTTTTTCTTAAGCTAGTAATCCTTTGCTCCAAACTATTCCCTAATAGTGCATTGGAGTGGAAAGGAGAAGGCAATCTGGACAGTATCAAGTGACTGACAATGGCAGAGAGTACTGTGCCGCACTCTGTTATAATTATGGTTTATTTTATTTATTATTGGTCATTAAATACAGTACATGTTTTATTTCTTCTTTTTATTGTTTGTTTATGAGGAATTTGATTTTGTGGTTTATTTGGTTTTCTGTGTTACGGTTACGAAACATTAATATTTATGTTATTATGCATTTGCGCAACACCATTTAGATGTCACATTACTCATCCTGTTGTGCTGGTGATGTAGTATAAATTTGGCGGCATCAAAACATGAAGTTATCCCTCGGTGGAGAAACAAAACACTTTTTTGCGGTTCTCTGTAGTATACTGTATAAAATGGGCAAAGAGGTCTGTTTAGTTTCTTTGACTTTCACTCCGGCTTTGATTTCAAGACTACTCCCCAGAGATGGATTCATTAACTTGGAGGCCCTAGGCTGAGGCCAGCATCGGCCCCTCATGACCTTCCCGATAATACAAATGCCCCACCTCTCTACACCTTACATGTTCAGGAAGTGACCCATAGCAAGCACAAAATGCAAATCACTGTATGGCACTTGATGCACACAACATTACTTTTATATGCATGAATGTAACAATACATAATGGGCCACAGAAATGTGCAATATGAATTACCAATATGGCTTTAAGGCTAACCATCACCAATAATAACAGAAAGACCAAGCGATGTCAATCACTAGCAAAAAACAAAATATCAGCAAAAAGGTCACTTCCATGAGTCCACATAGTGGCCTAATGCCATCTAGCCAGTCAACCAACAACATCCACAAAAGCACACGTGAACGTACAACACAAAACAGCTTCTTCTTCTTCTTTCGGCTGCTCCCATTAGGGGTTGCCACAGCGGATCATCTTCTTCCATATCTTCCTGTCCTCTGCATCTTGCTCTGTTACACCCACCACTTGCATGTCCTCTCTCAGCACATCCATAAACCTCCTCTTAGGCCTTCCTCTTTTCCTTTTTCCTGGCAGCTCTATTGTTAACATCCTTTTCCCAATATACTCAGCATCTCTCCTCTGCATATGTCCAAACCAACGCAATCTTGCTTCTCTGACTTTGTCTCCCAACCGTCCAACTTGAGCTGACCCTAATGTCCTCGTTTCTAAACCTGTCCATCCTTGTCACACCCAATGCAAATCTTAACATCTTTAACTCTGCCACCTCTAGCTCTGTCTCCTGCTTTCTGGTCAGTGCCACCGTCTCCAACCCATATAACATAGTTGGTCTCACTACCGTCCTGTAGACCTTCCCTTTCACTCTTGCTGATACCCGTCTGTCACAAAAAATTCCTGACACTCTTCTCCACCCATTCCACCCTGACTACATTCCCTTCTTCACCTCTCTTCCACATTCCCCTACTGTTGATCCCAGGTATTTAAACTCATCTATCTTTGCCAACTATACTACTAACCATTCCTCTGACCTCCCTCTCATTCACACACATGTATTCTGTCTTGTTCTTACTGACCTTCATTCCTCTCCTCTCTAGAGCATATCTCCACCTCTCCAGGGTCTCCTCAACCTGCTCACTACTATTACTACAGATCACAATGTCATCAGCAAACATCATAGTTCATGGGGACTCCTGTCTAATCTCATCTGTCAACCTGTCCACCACCATTGCTCACAACACAAAATAGCGCAATAGCAAAATCTATAGGTCTACCTTTATAAGCTTTTTCATTCTGGTGTTCTTTGCTGCAAACTCCTTTATGATTCCTGTTCACTCCAGTTATTGTAGGATATCTCTAGCCTAATGTTACTCGATTATGTCATTTTGGATAAAAGCATCTGCCAAGCAAATAAATTTAAATATATACTGTATCTCAGCTTCAAAGAGCATCAGTGTCCAGACAGTTGACTATTTCTTGTTGCACTACAGACTATTAGACTATTTTACGCCAAAGACCACGTTGACAAAGAGCTCGTCATTGGGATAGACTTGGATTTAAAATTGTCCAAGAGCTTTTGTCCAGACCAACACACATTAGCTGGCCAGGCACAACCTATTTTTGCACCCTGACCAATGCACATGCATATAATATTCCCTGCTGGTTTGTAAGTAGTGAAGTGTACTGGTTCTCAGGTTCAGTCCTAAATCCCTCTCCCCACACCTGCACCTGCAGGTTTCTGTTTTAACCAGTTTTACAGCCTGTGCAGCAATTCTACCTTTTATTGATCTCATAGTTTAAATATCTGACATTTTTTTTTTCTTCTCTTAATTTGAATTAAGAAAAGTGCATTCATTTCATAGCTACATGTATGCGTAAGTAAGAAATATCTGTGTTTTTACCATATCTTGAAATGCTTACCTTTGTTTAGTCACTTTCTTTTTAACTCTTAACTGTATCGATATACTGAGAACTGATGATAAACACAGCAGACCCCAAGGCAAACAACAATGAATTGCAAAGAATAACTTTTTCAGTGGTACCCATGTGTCCTTATTTGCAAACAGTGGCTTAAATATTGTGGACTATGGCCGGCAGCTTATCCCAGCCAATACCCCCAAGCCACCAGGTGGAGCCCTCCCTGCAACGTGGAGATGCCCCGGGTTCCAGCAGGGCATCATGGACCTTGGAGTTTCCCTTCACAGACCTACTGGATACCATGAGGACCGCTAGGGGACACTGCAGGGAGGCCCAGGGACTTCTATTTGCCTTATAACCCGGAAGTACATCCCAGTTGAGGGGACAGAAGCAATGACGTACTTCCGGATTGAAGAAAAGGAGTTTTCACCTGACCCGGAAATGTTAAGAGTCACATGGACTGAAGGACAGAAACACTTCCGGGTCAAGAAGTATAAAGGGACTATGGGTAACTCCAGCAGCCCGAGCCGGAGTTGGGAGGGAGTGCGACAGAGCTGCTGGGAGGAGTGGAGGATTGATTGTTTATTGAATATTGTGATTGTTTATTGGAGTAGTGTGGAGTAGTGGTGCTTGTGCACAGTATTATTATAATAAATTCAAAATATTGGACTTGTATCAGGTGTCTGACGTGTCGTCTGAGGGGTCAAGTTGACGAGAGCACCCTTATTTGCCACAATATCCAGAACATTGAAAAGAACAAAACATTATAAAGCTAGAAACTGTCTAACTCACAAATTCAAGCTCCATTCAGCAAAAAATTAGTATAGTCAGCTTGTAATTTCTGGATTGATATCAAAAAAGATAGAAATTTGGATATAACCACTTTCTTAGTAGTAGTACTCCAGCCAGTGTGGTGCTGAGGTGTCACACGTTGCACAGCTGCACTCAGGTCCCAATCCGGGTGGTTCGTTATGTGATGTGGGCAGCAACCAACCTTAGCAGTAGCAGCCCAATTTAAGGAAGCTGGTTTGGAGGAAATCCTGTAGCTCCAGTGAATTTGGGGTACAAAGACTTGTTGCCATGAATGCACGGGCTGTGCAGATGCTACTCTGTCTTCCTGCCCCTCAGATACTCCTGCAGCTGCTTTGTCCTCCTGCCTCTCACATGCTCTGTAGCATCATTGTCGATGCTGCACTTGGCCAAACTCTTTTAAAAATGAATGTGTGAGAGTGTAACATGGACAAAATGAGGTTTTAGAACCAACTAAATGTCTGTTTACGGCTTGACAGCTAATAGTAACTTCACTCTATGTGTTTGAAAGTTGTCTTCTTTGTGAAATGAAACATAAAATAGTTCAGATGTATGAGAGAATATAAGATAAAAAAGAGAAGTCCTGACATTGCATTATTAACACAGGACATACCTAATCTTCCAATATGACATTCACCACTGCAGTTGCTGATTAAAATATTTTAAAATTTTCTATTATTTTACAAATAGTGTAACATAACAAATAGTGTCAGAATATTATTCCATATACTGTATATGTTAAGAATGTGTCAATATTTTTTTCCAGTTGTTCTGAGGAGAAATGCAAGTATGAATTTCATTATACGACCACTTTTACATGCTGACTCTGTTGCAGTTGTTTATTAAATTTAAAACAATATTCTTTGTCTCTCCATTGCTCTTATGCATTTTTTGTAAATGTTGGTTAGGTGGTGCGGGGTTATTGAGATTTAGTAGCCTCACGTCATTAGACACGTGCACTGAGGATGCAGCGTGGGTCACTCACGTTGCATCTTTCTCATGCATGCGGTACTGCACTTGCCCGCTCGCTCACTCAGCTTGTAGCTCGACATCACACCATAGATAGTAGTAATGTGCAAAATGATTCTTTTTAGTGATTCGATTCTTTTTGTTCAGCTCACCAAAACGATTTGAATCACTGATTAGTTTAAAATCTAGAATAGTATTATAACAAAGTAACAGCTGTAACCACCAAACAATATAAACAATATACAGTAAAAAGCAAGCAACAAAATAAGTAATTCACACATAATAATAGTAATAATAATCTATTGAATTTTGATAAATAAAAAAAATTGTACAAATAGAACCTTAGAATAGTGCGCACATCACAATAGAAGAACATTGTGTGAACATTGAAATATAACTACTGTAAATAAAATAATTTTAGTTTTTGATTAATCTCCTGCAATTTCCTTCTTTTATATCCTGTCCTTTCTGATGTAGTCTCCTGCACCTAGATCATCAGTGAACTGAACTGCAATTCAATGTATTGACTCTCTTCTGCAGTCCAGTACACGAACTGGTTCTTTCGGCGACCTACTTCAGTCTCTTGTCTGCAGTTCATGAATGAACTTCTCCAGATCAGTAGTGGGACATATTGGTTCATTCAATCAGTCAGTGTACTGAGACGGTCATAGTCCCTCTGTAGGAGTGAACCAATCAATGGGAGGTGCTTGGTGTCATCTACCAAGTCAGTCATTGGCTAGTTCTCATCACGACCATTTTCCTGAAAACAGTTTACTGATAGGCTATTTCCTGAAAACAGCAACCATATTAAATGAAGTTATGATGATAGCTCCAGACTGGAATTCTATATAAAATGTAACGCACTCTGCGCATGCCTCAAAAAGATTTGTTCTGTAACATCACTGAACCAGTACGCTCATTCAGAGACCAAGACAAGTACAAAAGAACTAGTTTATTTATTCATTGCACATCTCTAACAGAGAGTGAGAGAGCACGAAAGTTCATAATATTCAGTCCTTCTTTGCAGGTAATGTAAAGCACATCAGTAAATTAAGAAAGTTTAATTTTCGTAGGAAGTTATAGAAATTCAGTTAAAGGAATTGATCAAATGAATCACCTTGTTCCCAACAGACAAGGCCGCACATTCATTCAGGGGTCCAATTCATTAATCCACTCCTGCTACTCCCCTTCAATTTGGCACTTGGTTTAATTTTGTCTTCTGTGTTTTGACCTTGATTCTCTGATTTTGCTCTGGGAATTGGTCTATTTATCTCTGTATCCTCTTAAATCTCACAATAAATATTAAATGGTTATGCTGCCACAAGCTGTGGTATGTACCCACAAACAATAACCTTCATGTACTTGCACACTAGCACACTCTGCTCCATCAAAGACCACACTCATGCACGCCCTTCCAAAGTCAAAGATATTGGGTCATTTTAGAATAATCAACAACATATAGATCTTTGCGGTTTTTGGAGGAAATTAGAGTAAATCTGCACAAGCCCAGAGAAAAGAACACACATTTAACAGTGATAGCGACAATGGGAGGAATTAAATCCAGGCACTGTAGGTGGAATGCTACAGAGGTCTTGGAATGTTGTTGATTATCTAACAGGGTGTAACCTCATCGTTTCCTTAAGCTTGCGAGTCTTTTCCCCAGACTCTCCTCCATATGCCAAACTCATACTGTATTAGTCTTGGCCTATGGCAACTTTAAAACTTCTTCCTTAATTATGTTATAATTCTGCCCAGGTTTAATATTTGTTTGTTTAATGGTTTTTGTGATTTCTGTTAAAATTGTGTTTAAGCATTTAGTGTTTATGCATTATGTAGTTGTTTTGTTATAATCCTGGTGTTCTCAGGGTTCAAGGCTAGCATTGTGTCACTGCTGGAGGACTGCATTTGGCCTATACAATATATCCTAGGAATGACATGTTGACTTCCATTCTCATTGCTAGAAGGTGCTAGAAGGTGTTTTTCTCTCTTTCTCTCTTTCATTGGCTTATACTGGGGCCACCCCCTGTCCTGTTCCACCTTGGTGGCACTTGCACTATAACAGAGTGCCCAGGAATCTGGGAGGAGAAACTACCTAGGACTTATCAAGAATATACTGCCCTTTACATAGAAGCTGAAACTCCACAATTCAGAGAAACTTAGGCCCGCTGGAGGGAGCTCTTAGGAGCCAGTCACAGGACTTTCAAAGGCTATTCCTACCATTGGAAGTAATTCAAAGCTTGACACTGGGGTGGTGTGTTAATTCTCTGCAATCCCACCTTTCTGTAAAGTGTAGAATTGGGAGCAAAGTGAGGGGAAGCAGTTGACTGGAAAAAAAAAAACACAGAGAGGGAGAGAGATGAAAGTTGGAAAGTGGATGTGACGATGTGGGTTCTACTCCATGCTCCTGCTTCTCTTCAGGGAGACTCTCGAACCCGACACCGTCAATAATGTAACCAAATGAGCTGGACAATGAGGACACCAAATGAAGCAAGGGGAAGATACAAAGTGTATAAAGTGCTTTTATTAAAACAAACAAAGTGTCCAAATAAATAGTGCAGTTTTTCCAAAGTGTTCATAAATAAATAATTCATAAAATCAGGTAAAATCCAAACATTTAATTCAAGGCTAAAATGAGATTAAAACCTACAGCAGACATTTGGGGTCACACCAGCCAAGCGCAGCTCCTTCTCAGTCTCTCCAGCTCACCCAAGGCATGCTCAGCGGGAGAGCTTTCTGCCGCCATGGTCCTCGCACTACTGACCCCCATCTTGGCTGCCTCCACTGATGTCTGCCAGACTGCTTGGGGTCGGTTGTCTTCCCATCTTTCTCCTCGCACTAGTAGTCGCCCCTCGGATCCCTAGGGCGGACTCCTCCATTATCTATACCCACTCTCCCATTCCGTTGGCGCAATCTGTCCCTTGAGTGCCGATCCTTCATTCCATCCGGGACCCCTGACCGCACTGACCTCCTTCTTTCAGCTGGCTGGCTCGTCCACTCTTTCACTGCCCTATGCTGCTCTCGCTCTCAAAGCCTTTATTCCTATTCCATCTTTTTTTGACCTTTCCCGCTCCTCTTTGTGCAGGCCCATTCTTATACGGCTCTGTGGGCGCAGCACCTCAATCATGCACTGCAGGAAGCTGGTTAAGCAATTGAGAACGATCGCACCCTCACGGGCAGGTGCGACTTGGCCCAATTACTCCATCAACTCCCTGCGGGTGCACAATCGAGCCCAAGGAGACTGACACACCCAAATGGATTATTTAAATCTTTTGTGGCCTCGGACCTGCTACATCACAGTGGAATAGGCAACTTTTTTAGTGTGACGCTTTGTTGTGGGTCCAGAAAAGTGTATAGGCTGGCTCATACTGGCAGCAGGTGTGTTGTGCTTCATTTTTCATTTTATTACTTTGTTGTGCCCATTTTTTTCATTCCTCCTTTGTCTTCCTTTTGAGTTAATAAATGCACCTTTTTATGACTAATACTTTGATTTTCTTGGCATTATTCTGGGTTGAGGGATGCTATGGGAACTCCCCCACCATTTACAAACAATGTACATCCATCCATCCATCCATCCATTATCCAACCCGCTATATCCTAACTACAGAGTCACAGTGGTCTGCTGGAGTCAATCCCAGCCAACACAGGGCACAAGGCAGGAAACAAACCCTGGGCAGGGCGCCAGCCCACCACAGAACAATGCACATGTCAGAAAAAAAAAAACTTCCTGTGTGTCAGTCCTGTAAAAAATATTTGCAAAAAAGATTAGTTTAGAAGTGTGAAAATGACAGAATTTTAGAAGATCTAGTTACAGGCTACAACCTGTAATAATATGACAGATGCAGTCGACAATTGCTACCATGGCATTGGCACTGAATTGCAGAGCTGACATATTTTTGCTGGTTCTATCTATGAAAGATCTGTACAAATAAAAACTATGAATAATAAATTATGAATGGGGCTATTACATGGAAATAAGACTTCTTGGCCCTCTGCCACTATTAAAAGATCTCATTATTCATTTTCTTCGGCAGACTAAACAGAGTGTCATACAGTATGCGTAGGGCGCACAAGGTCGAGCTCCATATAGCAAGCATAAAACCAATAACTTATGTTAGACTTGCAGGAGATGTTTTACACCTTTTTGGGGGACTGGGTGCAGTTTTTTTTATCACCAATAGCAAATTAAAATTTGCAATATCTAAATACTTCACCATTTTTTGTGAACTGAGCTTGACAATTTAAAACTATTAAATTATTTTCAATACAAGTGACAAAGCATTAAAAAACACATGTACAGTACACTAAAGGAGAAAAATGCTAAGAATACGTCGGAGCAGTTGAAGGACTGTAGCAACAGATGTACCAGGTAGCATTCATTTCATAGAATGAAAATATTACTCTTGGAAAATATGTTTAGTATACACTGTAGTCGTGGAAAGTCTGTTTTTATATATAACTAGTTGATTACCCCGTGGCTTTGCTCACTGAGTGGAAGGAAAAAAAATAAAATGTAGTCTATAAGTTATTAAACAGTAAAACATTAACATTTACGAAGTAAAGATACATTGAGCACTACTGGAGTGGTTTCGGGTAAACTACATTTTAAAGGCGCTATAACACAACAGGTAAGTAGTAGATTCCTTGTGAAAGGCGCTACACGACTGCTGTGGTATAAACATTACATTTTCTATGTGATCATCCAAATTTTTGCCTGACAACCTTGTACTACATGCCTGTGATTTACTTGTTAAAATAATTAATCACAAAAGCAACCTTGAATGTTGTGGGGTTTTAGTGACCCGAACTTACCTTAAGGGACAGTAAATAGTTGTGCAGGGCAATTTACAAACAGAGTCCTGCTTTGATGGCGCCGATTACACTCATTCGCAAAGATTTCCACTCTCCCAGGAGCTGACAGGGGACTTGAAGTGCCACAAACAGTGCGAGAAGAGAGGACGCTGCCCGAAACTGCGAAGCTCTCGACTCGGCGGAGCAGCCCGACATTCTGCGCCTCCCAGAGTCCACTTTGTTCTCACGACCCCTCGCAACTGAAGGCGGTCTCGTCTTCACATTGTTTACAGCTTGGCGCAGTTAAAAAGTAGAAAGACACAAAACTGTTTTCCTCCTTTTTTGATGCAAGTGATCTGGAGATGTAGATCAAAAACGAAAGTAAGGTACCGGCATCAGCTGATCGGTCCCCAGCTGATCGTGGTGCTGGACATGTTTGTGTAACTGATGCACCTATGGCAATGTTTGCCGGGGAGAACAGACGCTTATGATGACAGGAGGTACAAACCATACTGCAACTGCCACCCCCGTGCACATGTTTCACAAAGAGAGCCAGGCAGCCATCCCACCATGCATTCCTCCCGGTCATCAAGCCACACCCCGCACAGCCACTGGCTGCTGCTGCAAACGGCAAACAGGCACCAACAGCAGGCACAACAGGCAGCAACAGACGTTTTATGTTGATTTATGAGTGAAACCATTGCTTTGTGCACTTTTCAGAAAACTGAGTTTTTTGGAAAAAATATCAGCCCTCAAAGAGTTGCTACTGAACATAGACTGTTTATGCTGCTCCCTGATTAAAGAAAATGTTTCTGCTGGTATCTGATCAAATAAAAAAGAAAACAGATTTAGAAATGTTAACTTGCTGTTGCTCGGAAGGTACCTGTTATAATGTTGTGATCATGGCTCTGGACTCTGAGGGTAACTTGTTTTTCTATAACAAACTAGATAAAACGCTAATGCCCTGGCAGTGGCAAATAGCTTTGTTTATATATTTGATTTAATTACATTAATGTTTAAGTTGAGATTTACAAGAAATATTTTAACTGCTACTATGTAAAGGGAATACTGCTGTTAAAAAGCATCTTATTTGTTTAAAGTGTTTTGCAAACCAAATACATGAAATACACTACATTCATTCATTATTGAATTTTGTGCATATCAATGTGATTGTTGTGATTGTCTGCGATTAATTGCGATTAAAAATTTTAATCGTTGGCCAGCTCTAATATATATAGTGAATACACTTGACTTGAGCATTCCTAGTTTTCATGCTCTTTCTTTGTATGTTTAGCATTCGTTTGCTCAGAGGTTGATGTGCTTGCTGCTTCCTGAGCAGCTCTTCTTTCCTCCATCCTAGCGGCCCGCTTCTTCTTTTCATCTTTTTGTGTTAAAACTGATTAAGTCAGTGTTTGTGCTGCAATTACTTAGTACGTTTTCTTTAATTTTTCATTTCAGCTGGCACTTAAGTCATCAATCTGCCTCAAGAATGATTTAAGATATGAAGAGGTAGGGGAAGTGACGGCAAAGGTGGTAGGGATGAGAACGGCGCACTCACGCATGCACTGCATAGCCGCCCTGCTGGCCACTGACTGCCAAGGGTTGATTCTACAATAAAATAAAATAAAAATAATAATAAAAAGAGGAATAACCTTGGAGGTCAATCATCACCCCAAAATCAGATAGTAGACATCACGTAGTATATGTGTATCAAATTTCAGGTCAATAGGTCAAATGGTTTGCGAGCTACAAGTGATTTAAAATCCTGGACAGACAAACGAACAGCCACGGTAACATATTATATATAAAGATACCCTGTATATTGTCTGGAACACAACCAGCAGTAGTAGTTTGACTGTGTCAAAACTGTGACTGAGGAAGAGATTGGAGTGCTCAGTACTTATAGGTGCAGGACAGGAAGAGGCGGGGTCTTACGCGGAAGTGAGGTCTGCAGGAGGGCGTGGTTTGACAGGGAAGTTCGATTAGGGCTTTTCTTCTGGTGGTCTGTGAAAGAGGGAGAAAAGGCGTTAATTCCATTCATCAACCCCTGGCTCTGCGTCATACTCTCAGTTAAGCCTTTAGACTGCCTTCCATGCGCATGTGTGTGTGACTATATATTAAATATACTGTATATATGTATGTGTGCAATATATACACAAAACAAAATGCAGTATTGTTATTATGACTTATTATGACTCATTGTTATTATGAATTTTACAACTTGTGGATAAAAACTCTATGAAAAAAGTGTCAAAAGCCCTGTACTCACCGCCAGAAGGGGCGACTGAGCAGGATGGCTGAGGGCTTTAAGAGTCCTGTTTTCATTTCTATGGCCGCACATATTTTATACCTCCTAAACAGAAGGCAGCTGGGTGACAGTAATAGTTTATGATGCCTTCACCATTCTCTGCAGTGCTTTACTATCTGCACCCAAGCAGGTGCAGTAGCGGGATGTGATGCAGGTAGTGAGGACAGACTCTACTGTGCACCTACAGAAGTTCATGACAACAGCTTTCTTCAGATGTCTGTGAAAGTTGAGGCACTGGTTGAGCCTTTAAGCACAAAAGCAGAAATGTGATGTGCCTACTTACGTTTATCAGTAATTTTTAATCATGTAAAGATTGTTCAGTGCTTTGTTGGTGTTGACCTGGAGTTTAAACAGCAACCTGAAAGACATATGAAAGACAAAAAAATCATCTGGGTGTACTGTGATGGCTGGTGTCTCAGCAGTTAGACAGGTTTAAAAGAAACAAAAAGCATCCATTCCTGATGTTTCTTTGTGGAGCCTAAATATTGTCTTGTACATTATCAAATAATTGCACATTGGCCAAAAAGTTGTTTTGCTCTCATCTGGATGCCTCCATTTTATTAGATTAGATTAGACTAGGTCACCATTTTCTAGCTGTCTTCATCCTATAATTCCTAGTTGAGTCATGGCAGTTGTGTTAGCTACATAAACAGTAAGTGATGACAACAGCTCAGCATTTAACAAGCTAAAAGTCAAATCCTGAATCCTTGCTTTGAGGCATAGTATTGATAGGTTTTAAATCCTGTTGCTTTTCTGGGGTACCATAAATCCATCATGCAATGGCACACATCTTTCCTTATTCAGCCTTTGAACACAGATTTGGAACGTGGAGTACTGAGGGCGTGCAGCACTCCCATAGGCAGTCAAGGAGGTTGTTATGGGTTCTGCGCCACTTTCTAGGACAGTGTGATTGTTGAGATTGAAAGTTTGGCTGTTGGTCTTCAAAAGTTTTTTTTTCAGTGAATATTATTGTTTATTTTCCACGTGATTTGGCTTTTGATCATTTTTGTACATTTTTGTACAACTTTCCCTGCAAAATACTATATGTCGCATCTTCTAGCCTGCTGATATTGGCATTTAGGGAGAAAACTGATGAAGCTCTACATTTGGGTGGGAAGTATGAGGCAAGCTGAATTGCCATTTAGAGATATTTCATCATGAATTTCAGATTCCTTATAATGCAGTTTATCTTATAAGATACCTGAAAATGGTCACCAGAGGTCTCTAAATATGTTACTTTACATTTTACAAAGATATGTACAATATGTTTTGCGATATCTCATATGCATTTCAGGCAAACGCATTTTCAGATATCTCAGAATAACTTCCCGTTCATTTCCAGATATGTCAAATTGACTTTGCATACATTTTAAGATATCTGAATTTCATTTTAAGATATCTCAAAATCACTTCCTGTAAAATTGTGTATGTATTCAATGGGACTTCCTGTCTATTTTCAGATATCTCGAAATGCATTTGAGACACCTTGAAATGAGCAGGAAGTTATTTTGAGATATCTTGAAAGTCATTGAAGATATCTGAAAATGGGCAGGAAGTTATTTTTAAATTCTTTGTATCATTAACACCAAAGAATCTGTTTATTATACATTGGGATTCACTAAATTATTTACAGAGGACTTTTTTGGACCCCGATATATTGTCTGGAGGATTATTTTCAGGGTGCACGTCTTACATGTTTTTGAGTTTTAAGGTTGGTTCATAAAATTCTGGATTTGCTACATTTATAAGATAACTTAAATTCATTTTAAGATATCTTAAACTACATTTTGAGATATCTCTTAATATTAATTTGCCTTGTCATTGAAATGGGTTGTTGAGGGTTGCCTCTAATTTGCAGATTACTTTTTATTTATTTTATAGTGATGCAGTCTCATTTCTAAATGAAATTAGCAATTTAATATACTCTTGCCTGAAATCTTTAGTGCTACCAAAATTGTTTAATTCAGCCTGCTCCTGGGTATGATAATCTAAAAAGTATAACTTAATAGACGCCCAATCCTGAAAATGCTATTGCATGGGTGGTCTATTTTTTAGAATAATACATGCACACATAGACGGTGTTGTACATTTAATTATGGCACAAAGTCAGATAGCCTGTTTTGGATTTGCTCCATTGTTCTTCTTCTTCTTTTTTTTAACTTTATGCTGTTCTTTGTCTACACCAACATTTCTGTTTTGATGTACTCAGCTATTGACATGTTATGCCCAGTCACATTCTCAGGCTCTTCAGAAAATTGGCTAAAATGATTAAGTCATCCTATTAATCAGTGCCTTTAATGTTATTACAAGGGCCTCATGTCTACTAACAGCTAACTGCTGAATACACAAGAGGAGGTCAAGACCAGGCTCAAGATGAGTACAACTGCACAAAAATAATTTTCAGTGATATTTCTAGGCTCTTTCTAGTTTACTCTCATGTGTTTGATCCCATAACTTTATTCCTTAGTCTTCAGGATGTAATCGTAACTATGAGGGCTATTTCCAACTTGGGAACTTCACGGTGATGGTGTATGTAATCTGAAATCACACAAAAAAGTTTTACTGAACTTTAATATAATGGCAGAGGTTAAAACAATTTTAAAAAGTATGTTCAGGGGTGCATTAGCCAAAAATTTCACAATTTTCCTGGCTCTGTCATTATCTGTGTGACATATGCATCCATCCATCCATGCATTTTCCAACCCGCTGAATCCGAATACAGGGTCACGGGGGTCTGCTGGAGCCAATCCCAGCCAACACTGGGCACAAGGCAGGAACAAATCCTGGGCAGGGTGCCAACCCACCGCAGGGCACACACACACTAGGGACAATTTAGAATTGCCAATACACCTAACCTGCATGTCTTTAGATTGTGGGAGGAAACCAGAGCACCCGGAGGAAACCCACGTAGACACAGGGAGAACATGCAAACTCCATGCAGGGAGGATCCGGGAAGCAAACCCGGGTCTCCTAACTGCGAGGCAGCAACACTACCCACTGCGCCACCATGCCGCCCTGGTCTGACATTGATTTAGCATATCCTTTGATTCAGCATGCCATCTACAAAGGGCAACTGCGATAGAATCAGAGAGTGATGGCCTCTCTTCAGGAAGAAAAAGGACAGAGAGAGAGTCTGCGGTATGGAAGCCTCTATGTATTGCAGCTCTGTAGCCCCTGGCATACCCCCTGGACCAGCTGGGAGCAGTATTCACCAATGAAACAGCTCAGGCATACACTCCCTAGTTCAGCTGTTTTGCTCCTGCATGTATCCTCTCCAATTTCAGAGAAGCAAGAAAGAAAAGGATACACAGGTAATTAGGTTGTAAACTGCCTTCTCAAACCTGCTTCTCTTCCAGAGTCATAACTTTACTTATCCCTTCCAGTCCAGGGTTTCTTCCTTGAAAGATGTGCTCATATAATATAAAATGTCCCTGTCTTTGATATCTGGAGCTCATACAAACTAAAAAATTGCTTCTGACATATCTACACAACATTACGTCCACTCTGGTCATGTCCCCCTCACGGATGTCCAGGAGAACTTAACAAAAATAATTATTAATGATCACAATGCTAAAACTTTTGGGAGTTACAATGACTTATTTTCAGAAAGCTGTCCTTTATTTAAGTTAAAAATTAATTCTGTACATGACATTAAATCGCTTAATTATCAGTTAAATCATTCAGTTATTACTGTGCTAGATATTACAAATGGACAGTAAATTAAACAAAAGCAAAAGACTATAACAAATCGATGTTTCAGAAAAAAAGGCACTTCTGTAGTCCTTCACTCCCAGTTAATTTGTCTTTTGCATATTTTTATTTCTCAGCATATTTTAATCGCTATAACAGTGTCTTTGCATATTCCAAATATATAGTATGACTGTAAGACTAATTGGTATAGTATATGTCAGTGTCGGTGTGTGTGAAGGTGCTCTCCTGATAACTTCACAAGCCAGTGAGGACTGTACCCAATGTTGCTGGGATAGGAACTGGCTAACAACAACCCTCTATTGGAAGATGCGGTTTTGTAAAATAGGTAGATGGATTATTACAGTTTCATCTAATTGTAACTTCTTAGCTTCTCAGCCAACACACTGTATTAATCACTCACAGTGAACTCGTATCCCTGCTTTGCTTTTCAAAGATGAATTTTGAAACCTTTCAAGAAGTGTATACTCTCAGGGAAGAACCCCACCTTCAATCCTGAGCTTCAGCACTTCAACTCATGTTTTAGAACTCCTACAAAAAATATACATAAATAAAGTGCCGCTGAAAATCTGAGGATATTGCCATCTGTGCAAATCTCTGTAGGCCAGCATCTTATGCTTTTTGTAGCATTTTAATATTGAGCTGACATTGTAAAAGTCTCCAAGGAGACAGTCCTGCTTATGATTACAGCGTCTTAAAAACTCTTTGCCTAAGGACTTGAATATTTAATGTATTGGTAATAACTCCATGATTGTTCTATTGAGTGAGATTGTCTGGGGTTGATTTGCAAAGATATTAGCAAGATGCAATGACAGGAATTTTGTATGCAGCTATCCCTTCAAGTCAAATATTACAACCGAGCTCCTTGAGGGACACATTGTCTTGCGTTCTCTGCTGTAATTATTCAGTTATTTATTTTTTCAGCTTTATTCTACTGAACTTATTTTTAAAGTTTCACCTATTATTGTATAAAATATTTATTGAAAACTGCAGAGATGACAAGTTCCATATTTCAATATGTAATTTAATAGGGTCAGACTGGAGTGGTTGTGTCCATGGAGTACTCTCTTAGGAGAGCATGGATTGCTTATCTAGGAGAACTGTTTTTTTTCTCATTTGGCTAGAAATTAAAACAGAGACTCATAACTGGACCTAAACAATTGGTGGGAAATAGAAAAGAGTGAGGCTAATGATAGTGGACACCTTCAATGAGACAACATTGACAATGTGTGGCAGGCCTATTTTGACACATTGGTAGGGGTTTACATTTGCAACCTTTGACTTGGGCTATAGCATCCAAGAATAATATCTATATTTACAATTTTTTTTTTATTATATATTTTATAGAAGTCAAAAAAATAATTTGAAAAAGAACAAAATATGTTTTGTGATGTCTTTTTCTTTTAAATCAATATAAACTATAATAATGTATGATGGTAATAGATTATAAGAGACACATTAGATATAATAGAATACAAATATAGATGCATATTGTCAACAGGGAGCTGTTCAATATGCCAAGACAACCACATTTTCACTTGAGGCTCTAACCTTGGGTATTGAGATGCATTCATTAACAAGTTGTACTGTACTTTCAAAAGATTTTGGGAAAAATGACCTTAGCCAGGCAAATCCACAACTAGTTAATGAAGCTGGCTTCCTTTCAAATAAAAAGTCCAATAGTTCCTCTTTAAATAATAAATGTCTAAGTTCAGAATTCTGCGTCAGATTCATTACTTCCTTAAGTTGTAGAGTTAGGGATCTTTTGAAGCTGTGCCGTGCTTCTTATGCAGAAACTGGAAGTGAACTGCCTTCTCGGTCTGATCTATGTTTTACCTTGTCCAGGGAATATATGAGTGGAAATGGTGTCAGCATTGTTGCATGCTTTCAGGGTCATGGTAAACTTCCACTCACTTCTGGGAACGATCTTTGATCTTATGTCCTTCTTAGAAAATTTCTGATCCTGTACCGAAAAAAGAGAAAGGAACATGATTTGAGGTATCCGGAGTCCCTTGTCCTTTCCTTCAGGGAAACAAACTCATTAATAGCAAAGCAACACAGAGTCACCCATCAGCCTGACTTTGAGATATGGCAGGAGACAGGAGTACTTGCAGATTAACAATGGGGACATGAACAAAAATACTAAATACTACAAAGAGAAACTCCAAGGTAGCAGTGTTATCCACTATGCAACATCCAGGTGTTTTTTTTTTCCAGGTACTCCTGCTTAATTGCAGATGCCAGTGACATTTTAGGTTAATTGTTAACTCTAAAATGCTACTGTATGAGTGAGTCTAAGTGGCCGGTGCTGAACTGGCATCATCATCTAGTATCATTGCTAGAATAGACTCTGGTTCTCCTTGATTATGCAATTTAAAGGAAAGGGATTTTATATTCCATTAAATCAAGGACTTTAGAGTTTTATGTTTTGTTTTACAAAATTTTGATATCATTTTGTTATTATTATTTCATACTTGTGTTATACAGTACCTTCTTGGTCTATGATTGTATACTGTATATATCCATAAATAATCCACTTCTCTTGTTCCCATTTGTTTTATTTGACATCACCTATATCTTGACTACCACTTCTTTGGTGGATTGGTGATTCTTCCCAGCACTACATAGCTCTTGTAGGCAGTTTGGTCTAACAGTTTAGAAGCTGGATCTGAAACCATAAAGGATGTACAGTTTACATTCCCTAATGTACTTTTCTTGCATTGGTGTTGTATCAGTTAAATGCTGTTTACAATGTTTACTTCTTTGAAGTTTTAACAGTAACATTCACTAGTTTAACTGCAAGATGTCTTTTTCTTTTAATTTGTTTACTTCCCGGCCACTGATTCTCCACACTTACAAGCTAAGAATTCAATGAGAACACAACTAAGAATGGTCTCACGCTGTCAACATGCATTATGTGCGTTAGAATTCACACACAACATTCCAGTGTAAAATGTAACACCTGCTTATTACAATAAATAACTCTAAAAGGAGCAATATGTTGAACTTTAAGAGCCTGGTAGTAACTCACTAATTCTAAGTACACACATTTTTATATCACTCATTATTACTGAGACTGTAAAGGAGGTATAGGGATTAGACGATATGGATTTCACCTACCTGGAGGCTCAGTGGTAACGTTGCTGGCGTGCAACAAGGAGACTGACTGGGGTTTGCATCTCCAGTAGTCCCTGCATGGAGTTTATATGTTTACCCCGTTTCCACGTGTGGGTTCCTCCCTCAGTCCAAAGACATACGGATTAGGAGGGTCAGAATTGCTAAATCGGGCCTAAGTGTAAGTGTATTCACTGGCACCCTGTCTGGGAATTGACCAGATAAGTATTCATCCCCTTTAACATGACACACCAAAATAAACATCATCACTGGCACTTGCCATTAGTTTTAGAAGTCCCACAGTTAGTTCAATAAAGATCATCAGCCTGCAGTCAAGAGGAATTAATTGATTGTAATATAAATGCACCTAATCTGGCAGGTCCAGCTTGTGGTGAGTCAGTATAGTGGCCTACTCTACACAATGAAGGCTCAAGCAACTCTATGAAAAGGTGATTGAAAATCAATCATTTATAAAATGGAAAGAGTATGGCACAACTGTGAATCTGCATTGAGCTGGCTGTCCACAAAAACTGAGTGATCGTGCACAAGGAACAATAGTGTGAAGGAGGCCAGCAAGAGGCCTAAGATAACTCTAAAGGACAAGATACAGTGGAAGAAATTAGAGAGACTGTGCAGACAACAACTGTTCCCTGTGTGCTTCACCAGTCACAGCTTTAGAGAAGAGTGGCAGAGAGAATGCCACTATTAAAAAAAAAACCACACATGTGACATCTCAGCTAGAAGTTGCCAGAAGATACCTGGAAGACTCAGAGAAGTCAGCTGAAAGAAGGTTCTTTGGTCTGATGCAATGAAAATTGAGCATTGTGCCCTTAAGACTAAACAACATGTTTGGTGTATGCGGAACACTGCATTATCAAAAACGCACTATCCTAATCATGAAGCACGGTGGTGGCAGAATCATACTGTGTGGATCCTTCTCTGCAGTATACCCTGGGAAGCCTGTGAGGGTAATGCAAGGAATCCTGATGCAGAAGCTTTGTTTTCCAACAAAACCACAACCTAAAGCCAAAAGTGAAAGCTGTCCAGAAACAGATTAAACACAACAATATTAATATCCTGGAGTGGCCGAGTGAAAGTCCAGATCTCAATCCTATTGAGAGATTGTGGCTTGACTTAATAAAGGGTGCACACTTATGACCCCCAGACAGCCTGACAGAGCTTGGCAGTTTTGAAAAGAAGAATGGAGATATATGGCAGTGTCCAGATATGCAAAAAAAGAGAGAAACCTATGGACACAGGCTGAAGGTCAGAGCCGCCATCTACTAAATACAGATCTGAAGGGAGTTATTACTTATGTGACCAATTATTTTGTGTTTTATATTTATAATTAATTTAGACCAATTTCCAGAGATCACTTTTACTTTAATTTTGACTGTTCAACTTCTGTTGATTGGTTTCAAGAAAGCCAGATTAAATCCACTGTGATTTAATGTTGTGGAATAATAAAATCTGAAAACTTCCAAGGGGGTAAATATTTTTTATAGTCACTATAAGATTGGGCCATGGTATCTTCATCATCCAAGTTTTGACAAAAAAAATTAACTATTTTTCCAGAGATTTCATTAAGGGAAAGATATCAGAGAGGTTTTGACTGTTTTTGCTCAGTCACTTGACTTCCATTTTCATGACACATTTTTTGAATTGGCACTCTGTTCTTCAGTTCTTTTCTGGTATTGTAACCCTTGGCTTGGCTCTAGACTATGCCTTTGTGTTATATCTTGGCCTATTTCTCAAGTAATTATCCTGCTGTTCGCACTCATTAGTTTGGCAGAATCCTTACGCTAAGCACTGAGCTGCCTATTCACACTAATCACAGGAACAAATCACACTGACAGTAGTCATACTTTGAGAAGTGAATTGAAAAATAAAGGTGACTACTGGGATCATAAATACAATATGTTTTTTTGGTTGCTCTTTAGAGATTTAACAGAGAGGGTGAGTGTGACTTTATTCTAGACGTCAATGTCATTAATCTAATAAGGTAATGAGCCAGACTGATGGAAGGGTGTTATGGGTTTGCTGTTTGGGTGAAGAGGATGAAGGCCCTTCTTGAAAAATGAAGATAAAAAAATGATTGTGTCATCCATCAGTAAAGGCCACCAGGTAATATTCACAATTTTTAAAAGGTTGGGTTGCAGATCAGTGAGATTAACCCTTAAAAAGTTAACAGGTGCGGCTTCAGTCTAATTAGCGATGCCCATGTGGTTATTTTTATTAATTATTGAGATAAAGACTGATATAATGTTAACTTTTGAAAATATAAGAGGTAAATTATCCTTGTTTCATCTGGGTGCTCCGGTTTCCTCCCACAGTCCAAAGACATGCAGGTTGGGTGCATTGGCGATTCTAAATTGTCCCTAGTGTGTGCTTGGTGTGTGGGTGTGTGTGTGTGTGTGCCCTGTGGTGGGCTGGTGCCCTGCCCACTGCCTTGTACCCTGTGTTGACTGGGATTAGGTCAAGCAGATCCCCGTGACCCTGTAGTTAGGATATAGCGGGTTGGATAATGGATGGATGGATAAATTATCCTCATTATGCCATACATGGCCATGTCATGATTTTTTTGAAAGGTTCTCATTTAAAAATGTTTTGGAGCATGTGGGCACTCTCCCGTTGGCCAATGTGTCCTGATTATTATTCACTGTAAGTACTCAGCCACATTCTTTGTAGACAAGCTACTAAGCACTTCATAAATTTAATTCTTTTTCCCCACATGTTGCTTGCTGCCTGAATTGCAATGCTTATTCTCCCGGAGCTTAGTAAGTGACCACAGAACCAGTGGTGTGTGCACTAAAGACTCCACTGCTTTTTCTCCGAAGTAAAGAATACAAGAATACGCTTCACTAGAGACAGCAAGTAACAGTACTGTGAGTCATTCATGAATTTAAAGTAGCAGTGAAAGACAACACCAAATGAATCAGCCTAGTAATGTACTCAGTATGAAGCTAATTTGGAAAAAAATAAACACCTTTTCTGAAAGCAAAAAAATCATATTCACCAGTTGTTTGATTTCTTTTAGTTCCCTTTGCACAAAGTAATTACCTCGATTTTAAAACAATTGTGTTTTCATCTGAGCCCTTCTGATGTAATATGTGTCCCTTAGTAATACGCTTAAGGCGAAACTGTTTAGGATTTTAATTGTTACCTTCTGTTCCAACATTCAGACGCTCCAAAACAATTTTGAGTACTCTGTGGTATGCAGAATGTTTAAATAATAAATGACCTCAATGTTTTTTTATTGACTTTAATATTTCATTACAGTGCACGCATAACAGATCAGTAGGTCATAAATTAGTACTTCTTAATTTTAATAATAATAACAATATAAATTTAATATGACCAGAACATGGCTTTTCTTTCACAAATCTATGATTCTAGCAATAAAGTACTGTGGTTCAATGTGTGTTAGAAATGCAAAATTATTATCTGTGTAATTTAAAATCTACAGAAGCAGTTTCTCTCAAGATAAATAAGCTTTTAGCAACTTTCACTGTATGGCCAAAAAAGTATGCGGACACCCCACCAAATTACCGGTGTTTCATTGTTAATATGCGCATGAAATTAAGCACATAGAAAAGCAATCTCTATTGACAAACACTGACAGTAGAATGGTTTGAACCAAAGAGCTCAATGACTTTAAACATGGCACTCATAGGATGCCACCTTGGCCACAAGTCAGTTAGTGTAAAATCTGCCCCAGTCAACTGTGAGTGTGAGTTACAGGGCCCTAATGCTGGTCTGCCTGCTGCAATAAGAGATGTCCCTTCAGTCTCAGCTTTTAAATTCAGGCTGAAGACTCACTACTTCAGTTTAGCATACCCTGAGTAGAGCTGCTGATTCACTATGCACACTGCATCTCTGTTTAAGTCATTAGTACTAAAATAAAAGCAACACAATATTTATACATTTGTTACTAACCCTCCCTTTTCCTGTTTCTCTTCTCGGCATCCTCATGTGGTACTTTGTGCCACTGCTCTACTGCCAAGTTGTTTGCCTGCCATGGAAAAGTCATCTCAGATAAATGAGCACCGGAATCATCAGTTAGAAATATCCTTCCATCAGATTGGTTGCCCCAGTACTGTAGAATGGCCAGTAGGGGAGGAAGCAGCTTGTTGGCCCAGGTCTCCAGGACTCTGACTGTGTCTGGCTTGTCTGACTCCTTTTCTACAATCTAGCAGTGGTTCTACAACTGGCTGATGGACAGATGCTGTTTTTCATTCTGTATATGCATTTGATTATCATTTTTATCATGGCTCCACAATCCTTATTAACCCCTACTTTCTCTGCTGTTCTTTTTCCGCTTTTCTGTGGTGGCGATCTGCGCCACCATCACCAGATCAAGGCACCATGCAGTCCTAACTTTGATGGATTGAAGGCCAGATGTCCACATGACCATCATCATCTAATTCTTCCATGTGAAACCTGAGAACCATTTGGACTGATTGAGATTATTTATGTTAGGTAGAATGCCCAGTGGGGGCTGGCGGTCTCATGGCCTTGGAACCCCGGCAGATTTTGTTTTTTTTTCCTCTAGCCCTCTGGAGTTTTTTTTTTTTTTTATGTCCTCCTGGCCATCGGGCCTTACTTTATTCTTTGTTACTCAGCATTGCCTAATCTTATTTTTATATTTTTCTTTTTTATTTCTTCATCATGTAAAGCACTTTGAGCTACATAATTTTTATGAAAACGTGCTATATAAATAAATGTTGTTGTTTACCTGGAGAGTTGTCGCAGCACTTGGTGAGGAGCACTGTGCAAGAACAAAGTAGTTTGTACTTTTGTATTGTATTTCTGAGGTGGCACAGATTTTCTGTGTAGAAGATTACTTGTGTTCTCTTTTGTGTATTGTATTTACCCCATTTCTTTGCCCTTCATTGCACACCCAACAAACCTGGAAGGGAGTCTCTCTCTGAATTGTCTTTCCCAAGACTTCTATATTTTTTCCTTATAAAGTTTTTTCAGAGTTTTCTCTTGTCTTCTTGGGAAGTCAGTGCTGGGGGCCATCCAAAAACAGTACCTGTTAAAGTCTACAGAGGCACTCCTTATGTGATTTTGGGTCTACAAGAAATAAAATGTTGTTGTTGTTTAATTATTGTGAAATAGGAGCAACAACAGCTCAACCATGAAGTTACAGACCATGCAAACTCATAGAGCAGGGCTGCTGATTTCTGAAACACATAAAATCTCCTATTCTCTGATGCATCAACACAACAGAGTTCCAAACTGCCTCTGGAAGCAACATTAGCGCAAAAATTGTGCATTGGGAGCTTCATGAATTAGGTTTCCATGGCTGAGCAGCTCCACACAAGCCTAAGATCAGTATGTGCAATGCCAAGTGTCAACTGGAGTGGTGAAAAGCCGCTGCCACTGGACTATGGAGTGGTGGAAATGTGTTCTCTGACTTCACTATCTGGTGGTCTGATAGACAAACCTGGGTTTCACAGATGCCAGGAGAATGCTACCTTCCAGACTGCATAGTGTAAAGTATGGTGGTGGAGGAATAATGGTCTGGGGCTGTTTTTCATGGTTTGGACAATACGCCCCTTGGTTCCAGTGAAGGGTACTGTTAATGCTATAGTGTATAATGACATTTTAGATGATTGTGCGCTTACAACTTTGTGGCAACAATTTGAGGAAGGCCCTTTTCTGTTCAATCATGCACAAAGCCAGGTCCATAAGGACTTGGTGTGATGAGTTTTGGTGGGGAGGAACCCAAGTGGTCTGCAAGCCCTGACCTAAACCCTGTTATACATCTTTCAGATGATTGTTGGAACGTTGATTGCATACCAGGGCTTCTCATCCAACATCAGTACCTGCCCTCAAAAATGTTTTTTAGGCTGATTGGGCACAAATTCCAACAGGCACATTCCAAAATCTTGTGGAAAGCCTTCCCAGAACAGTGGAAGCTGCCCTGTTTGCAAAGTGGAGACCTGCTCCATATTATACACGCATGGCTTTGGAATTGCATGTCCATTGTGCTCATACTATGATGGCCTGGTGTCCACTGATTTTTGACCACATAGTCTATGATATATATAACTGAATTACCTTTGATTTGGATTGACTATTATCATGTCCAAAGATCACATCGAAACACTCACACACATATAGGTAGACTTCACATTGAAAATGGTTGTCCCATTCAGGGATACTGCTAAACACTAAAAGTGGGCTCTTCCATATACAGTATACACCTCTGGTATATATAGATAAATGAAAATTTGTAACCACATGTTTTTAATATTTGAAAGATAAATGATACCAGGTCTACTCAGTTCAGTGTACGGAGAGCCACTGGCTTTCATTATAACCTGTTTCTTAATCAAAGGCTAATTCTTGTTTGGAATTGGATTCTGCTGTAAATCTTTTCACTTTGTGCTGTCAGGCTGTTAACCAAGAACCATCCATTCATTCACTGAGCCATCCATTTGTCTACCTGCTTTTTCAGTTCTGGGTCACAGTGAGGCGACATCTTTTCCAAATTATCCAGGGTGAGGCAGAAACCAGCCCTGAACAGGATGTAGCTGATACTGCTGAACAGACTGCAGATCCCTTGGCCACTGTAACAGAATACGTGGATTAGGAAAATACAAGCAAGTGAAGGTACAGTAAATGCAAAGTCTTAATATTATCATTATTGTTATTATTATTTTATGTTTAGCTGATGCCTTTATACAAGGTGACTTGAATTATTAGAATACATTTCAGTTGTTTACAGATATTTTGTACAATTTGAGCACTGGCATGTTAAATGACTTGCTCAAGGTCACACATTGAGTGAAAGGTGGGAACTAAACCAGCACGTTTTGGGATTAAACTCCAATGCCTAAGCCAGTACAGCAGAAAAATACTGCATAAACAGTGGAAGAATATTGTGATATTCTTCAAAAACACATTTTTTATCAAATTAGATGAACAGTCTAACATTTTTATTAAGACTTGAGTGCTGCTGAGGATAACATTTACTGTTAACTTTATTTTGTATATTTCATTTGCATGAACCTCATCAAATTAAATTTCAATCCACTGGTGCTGTTAAGGAAATAAAGTAAATAATGGATGGATGGAATTTTGGGGCTCTCCTCTTTTCTGGTATTCTTAAAAATATCATATTGCGCTGACAGACACACACTTTGTGTTCATAGCAAACCAAAAAAACAGATCACTTCCATTTACTTTGTATTTAAGTAGATAGATATTTCTAGAAATGGAAATGTTGTCAAAAACATGGTTACTAAGCAGCTCTAATTAGTTTTTCATGTTGATTTTCAACAAACTGCTTCTAATCCAACTATATCAGGTCGGGGTAATGCTAAAATGCGCCCTCCTTCCTGCTGCCTCAGAGACTCCATTCTGCTGTCAAACAGATGATTTATATATACATGGTCAGTTAATTTGCAGGACATTTGATGCATAGCAAATGACTTAATGAATGAGTAATTGTGCCCTGTTATGGGTGAAATTTACCACACTGCAGTCGCTTTCATTACCCTGATGCTTATCAAAGCTTTCCTCATCATGTGCTCTGTTATTTATTCCAAATGATGACATTCCCGTTACTCTTTCAAAGTATTTGATAAATGTTAGCATCGTTTCCTTGATTTCACTGCTTGAAAGATGGCAGATGAATTAGTTTCCCTGTATGTGCACATTGTGTGTGTGTGTCAAAGTGAAGATGAACTAATATTTTTATAAAACCTGATGCTAATCTATATGGCTTTACTATTTTTGTGTACCACAAAAGTTGATAATGATACTGAATATGTTGGGCAGATAGATAGATAGATAGATAGATAGATAGATAGATAGATAGATAGATAGATAGATAGATAGATAGATAGATAGATAGATAGAAGAAACAGATCAAAGATGTACCCTAAAACAGAAATTAGAGTGCTCTCAAGCATATTGCATGAATCCATTTGTGTGTATTTTATTCAGAATTCATATATTAAATGGAGCATTATGCCAAAGAGCAGAAACCAGCCTCTTTATGACATGACAAAAAAGAATTGTGATGTGAACCTACTATTTGTTTTATTACACACATATAAAGATGTCTCTGCTGCGGACGTGGATGAAATATGGATTGCTAAATGATTTTCTTTTCTTCTTTTTCATTCTGTTGACTGCTCAGTTAATCAAGTGTTTCACACCACTGCATTTCAAATTAACTATGTGGTGATTTTTTAATATTTTAAAGAGAAATTAAAGGTTATGCATGAGGTGCAAGAATTTGTACAGAATACTAGAGCTGAAAAACTAGTGTGCAGTAGCTATAAAATAAAAATAAAAGATAAAAAAAATGTTTCAGTGCATCTCTGGTATGTACTGTATATTTTGATGTTAATACTAATTGTGATATAAAATTGCATCAGAGTGGATATAATTTGGTTTTCTTCATAGATCAACAGAAATAAGACTTGAAAAAAGATCTCTGCAAAGTGATCTAAATTAATTACAAATAAAAAACTCAAAATAACTGACTGCATAATCATTCACCCCCTTCAAGTCAGTATGTAGTAGATGCGCCTTTGCAGCCATTACAGCCCGGAGTCTTTGTGCACAGGTTTCTCTATCAACATCTCACATCTGGACACTGCAATGTTTCCCCATTCTTCTTTGCAAAACTGCTCAAGCTCTGTCAGGCTGCACAAGGAGTGAACAACCTTTATGAAGTCAAGCAACAAACCTTTAATTGGACTGTGATCTGGACTCTTGACACTTCACGACATTAACATTGCTGTTTGTAAACCATGCCTGTGTAGCTTTGGCTTTATGCTTGGGGTCATTTTCTTGCTGGAAAAAAAAATCTGTTCCCAAGGTACAGGCTCCTTGTAGACTCCATCAGGTTTTCCTTCAGGATCTCCCTGTATTTTACTGCATTTTACCCTCCCACGTTTTTCAGGGCCTGCTGCAGAGATGTATTCCCACAGCACGATGCTGCCACCACCATGTTTCATAGTGGGTATGGTGAGTTTTTGATAATGTTCAGTGTTTGCCTTATGTTAGCGTTTCTCAACCTTTAAGTATTTGCGACCTGAGTTTTCATCATGCCCCCCTAACGTTTTTTTGAAACCCTAATAAAAGTAGAGTTAGATTAACAAAGGGTTTTAAAGGTGCCTTGGTATAATATATAATGTCCATAATCCAAATAAATCAATAACAGATTACAGGGTCAGAACACAGAAAGGTGTGCGGATGATGGTGGTTTGTAAGTGCTCACCTTCTCCATGTGCAAACGTCAATTGGATGTTGTCTGTCTGGCATAATTTATTATTTTACAGTGTAACAATTTATTTTATATAATGACTTCCACAGAGGGATGACCATCACAATGCACTTTACAAAGCTACAATTGATCAACGTGCATTACAAGATAATTCAAAAAAGATAACAGGAAAATATAGAAGATGCTAGGAAGAGCCTGCCAAAGGGGTCTGGCATTAACTCAGACTGTAAGATAATTGACTTAATGAACTGATAGGCAGAGCTGCAGAATCAGCATCATTGGAGGGGGCCTGGGATTAAAGTGAATCAAATTCAGGGAGCAGATCGGAAATACAAGACAAAAAGGTTTATTGGATGTTACAAATGATAGAACTTCACAGGCAGTTCTACGTAGAGTGCAATTAGTACTCCAGACTTATGAAGCTGTGGTTTAATAAAGGTAATGTTGCACAGTCCTGCCTAAAATGTGACTTATAGTGTGCATTATAGCCTATCTGCAGGGAGTCATCTGTCTGCTGAGGTAGTTAAAAAACGGATTTCTTTCTATTTGCACAGCGTTCCAGGATGAGCCGCTCCACAGACAGCAGGTTTATTTGACACTTGGCTAACAAGATTAAGTTCCACTTAATCCTGAAACTATCATTGCCTTAATCTTTTCATCTGAAGGCTGTGAGTAAAATTTTTTTGGCAGCAGGGTGCAACTGAAACTGGACGCAGGATTCCTGTCAATGGTTAATAAAGCAGCCTTGGTTACAGCAAGTGCAGTGAAAAGGGAACTGTTATGGGTTCATGGGAAACACACCACATATCTGAGTGAGGAACAAAAAGAGCACAAACCAGCGAACTCCCACACCTATTCCTTCCGAAGTCCATCACCCCTTAGAACTTTGCTTCGCTCCTCCACTCCATTTTGACACTTTTGATTCAGAGCTGTCCTGACGACCTTTGCATGAACTCTGGAACATGATATCCCTTTTCAAATATTTCTCTTTCAGCATTTTTATCTTTTTCTGTTTGATTCTTTGTCTTAAAATGCAATCTTCTTAAAAAAATATGTGAACCTATTGATTTCTTTGTTGGTCCCTTAGTAAGTGTCTTGAAACCATCTGTGGAATGAGTTTTCAAAGAAAGGCAGCAGCAAACTGTCAATTGTAACTGTCATGAAAAATGAAGAAATACGACATTTCACTATCAGACTCACAAAAATGGTGTGAAAGGAATCGCAATGATGTCAAGGAGACCACAAATAATAAAAATGCCATGTCTGTTAAAAATAAGACTGACAAGAAAGAGACAAATGATTGAGCAAAGTAAACCAACTGCAAACAAGTTCCTTCTGCTACTATGCGCCTTCCCACACAGGTGTTGAACCCTTGTCTTCCCCATGGAATTTCTCACCTATCTACTTATTATTTAAGTGCCACAAAGGACCCTCCTTTCACCACCATTCTTGCTCTCTTACGACCTTGAAATATCTTAGATTTTCCTTCTGTAGCCTCTTACTGTGACTACTTACAGCCAAGCTTCAGGATCACTTCTATGGTCAGAAGCTACCAACCTTTTAAATGTTCCTCTTGTCCTTTAACTCTTGAGTCTTCATTAGCTCTTAAAGGCACAGTCTCAAACAGGGCCAATCAGCTGAATATTTCTTTTGAGAGAATGCAGGCCTACTGCTAGCTCCCTCTCTAATTACTCTTGAACGAGTCTATGCTGCCACCCGTTGGCCAGGAGGTCTTGTACAAGCTGCTGTTCTCTCACTTCTGCAATGGTACCCTTGCAAATTATTCTTCCAATGCACAATTCAAAATATCATCTACCCCATGAGACTTTTGGCTTTTCACATTACACTATGCAAAACCTCCTGTTTTTCATTGTGTTACTTGCTTTGTTTCCTGTGGGATGTTATCTTGCTCTGTGCAACCTTGAGGATGTCTTTGCCCCATTTATGTTTTTACAGCTGAGCATCTATTTACACTGTTAAAGCTGAATTTAAGGTCCACAAATAAGGGCCAAAAGAACATCACAAACAACAATACCATTTATTATTAAATATATGACTACAGCAGCAAACAATACTGAAGTACAATTTGGTGTTGTAACCCACTTTATCCTATAAAAGTGTCTTTGCAGCCCACCAACCCCTTGGTGTATTGAGTGCAATCATTAGATGAGGGGTGGGGTTCCACATGATAGTCAGAGCATTCCACCTTGGTGAATCGAGCACAATCATCAGAGCGGTGGGTAGACTGACCACTGTTATTGGATTGGCAGCCCACTTTTTACCATGTAAGTGTCTTTGAATAGTGCACCATTGATAGGCTGGGGGGCAGCTCTACACAATAGGCACAGCATTACATCTTGGTGAATCAAGCACAATCATCAGAGCAGTGGGGGGAGTGAGCACAATTGTTGGGATGGCGACCCACCATGATTCACTTGTTTGACACACAGCGCAACCCACTACCGTTAATAAACAATAGCAACTCATGACCCACTGTCGGCAGTCTGTCGTGATTCAGTAGTTGAGAAATGCTGCTATAGTGGAAAAAAACAAAATAAAACACAGAACAATTTTGAGAATGTATAGAATTAACATGGCCATACAATATAATTGTTTGAAAGTAAATATAATTAATGATGGATGAAGGGAGGTGCCTGAAGACCTGGGGTAAACTGGAGTGTCTGCAGAAGGAATGAATTTGCCAATTCCATGAAATTTCTCCAAAATAACATTATTATATTACTGCCATGGTGGGTTCCATGGTTAGGGTTAAGGGTAAGGTTAGGGGTAGGGTTTGTTCATTCTCCATTTGCTGTAATTTTCATTTGTAACAAGCACTGTTTCCATTTGTTTATGATGTGGTTATTTAATTTATGTTAATATTGTACTGTTTGTTATTTAATATTTATGTATAGTGTGTTCTCTTATGTTCCTTGTTTTCCATTTGTGGAAACCCTATAGGGGTGGAGCTACTGCCATGGAACTGCTGAAGGACTATCATCATCCTTATATTTCAAACTGGGAGTAGGTTCCTCAGTGGTTCATTTACTATCACTGAGTACATCAGCTGTGCATACTGAATCATCCATTGTCTGGATTTTTTGCATCGGTCTTTGGATTTTGATTATTGGATTGTGGTCTTTTTAGGCAAATCTTTTTGTCTTTTGATTTTGCTATTTTTGTTTATCTCTTGTTCATTGCAAATAAATTCCTTTCTTCAAGAAGTCACCCCCCAAGTGAATCTTTATATTTTGTTTTTTTAGGTTTTTGAAGGTATTTGTTGTATGTCATGCAAATTTTATTTGCTTCATTGTATGCTATGTATGTTAATTTTTTGAAATAACATTAAATAAAATTAACAAAAAAAATGTTATTGGAATTTTTTCTGAAGCTAGAGATTTGACAGTTTCTTTCCCTTGAGGGTTATTTTTGTATATTTTGGGACATTTAAATGCCTGCTCCCCATTTTTGATCCTATGCTGGCAGATGCTTCCTGAGATGAGACCTGTTTCTAGACAGCCCGATGAAGATTTTGGCCTGCTTTATGGGTCTTTTTGGATGCCATCACTTCTTTTTATATTTTTTGTGCACTTGATTATAACAAACATAGATTTGTGAGCTTAAGGTCACTTAAGTTCTATTCTCTACCACACTACGTGGTAATTTATTCCATGTCTGTTTACTACACAGGATGACAGAAGTGTGTGAAATAAAACTGGAGTTGGAAGATAAATCAGAATAAACAAAACAAGCCAAGGTCGTAACTGGGAAGACAAGAAACTAAAATGCAAGTTCAGGATGTGAAAATAAAATCTTAGTCAGGAAACATTCCAGGAAGATCAAAAGCCAGGAAGTAGCATGAAACCAGACCCACAACCAAGTCAAAAATCATATTCATCTGAACAGAAAAGATTTTGTAACCAGGAAGGCAAAACTATTTATCTAAAAAGAGTACTTGACTTTTGGATTAGAATCCACAGTCTTTGCCCACTAGGAAGTACACAATGCTGATTGTTGTACTGTGTTATGTATTTTCAAAATCCTTAAAAATAATTCAAAATACATAATACATAACACCAGTGGGTTCCTTGGTCCACAAACCCCAGAAACAAAGAAAAATAAAAATAGGAGACAAAGGAACTGTAAAAAATATATAATTTCAAGCCAGATCATGTCACCATGTGCAGTATGATTCTTTTTGTGAAGAAATACTAATACTAAGCTAATGTTTAAATTTGCCATTAAAAAGATTCAAAATATGTCCCTGTATTTTTGCTTGAAGAACTTATTGTAAAGTAATTTCTGGAATCCACTGTACTTATTCCTTTCATTTTAACACTTTAATCATGTCGCTTCTTAATCTCTCTTTGCTTAAACCTTAAAAGTTTAAATCTTCAATCTCTCCTCATAGCTCATACCTTTTAGTCCAGGAATCAGCCTAGTTGCTCTCCTCTGACTAAGATTTTAATTTCACATCCTTCTCTAGCATTATCTATGTCTGTTTTTTAATATAAAGACCAAAATTGTACACACTACACCAGAAGAGGCCTGACTAGGGCATTGCAATATAAAGCTTAAGCAAAATAACAATAAAATACGGCCAAACTGCCTCACTGATTCTGACTATTCAGTTTCTGGACCATAACCACTAAGAGAGATGGCTCACCCACTTGCCAATCTTTCAAAGTCACTGTCCTTCAAACACCAACAATCTATTTCACTTACCTGCCATTCTTGATTGACTTCTGACCAATTTGTTGCTTCAAGGCCAGAAATATTCTTGGAAAGTCCTGGAGGTGTTTAACAGACTGCATCCCAGAAGCACTAGGCATCCCTCCTCTCCTGAAGTACTTTTTTAATGAAAGAACGAAGACTCACTTGGCTTTCAGCTATTCCTCCATTGCACATAGGGCATACTGGGCTCCTTTACAAAAAAACATTCCGGCTTTCAACCACCAGTATAGGTTTCTCTTTAAAAGTACAGAGAAGCCAAATCTGGTATCTGTTGAGTGCCAGTCCCATGACCCTCATGTCTTGGCAATCCTTTACCAACCTGTTACATAGTATAGTGTCTTGAAAAATGCTGAAATGGTGTTTCAAGACCAGCTATTAAAGTTCTCCTGTAAGGTAGATGATCCTGCAGTTATGAATGCCATGCATCCATTAATTCACAATGTGAATCCACATAATCCAGGGTCGCAGGAAGACAAAGCTTATTTTGGTAGTGTGAAATACAAAGCAAGAATAAAGTGTGGATTGGGATAACAGTTAGTAGGCTAATATAGAGTTACTAGTCAACCTAATGAGTATATCTTTAGGAGGAATGCCGCAGTTCCTTGTGAGAAAGCGAAGCTGGGAGAACGTACAAACTTAACAAATACAGCCGGGTTAAGATTCAAACTTAGTGTTTTGATGCTGTGATGAAGCAGCACTAATGGTACAGAGAAGTCATTTTTAATAAAATGATTAAATTAAAATAATTTAATATTTATAGGTAACCTTATATGATTTCTTCCTTTTCTGTTTTTTGTTATGCTTCAGCCATGGGGCTGAAATGCTGTTTTTATGTCTGTTTTGTTCATTTTTCATTTGTTTGCTTCCGTTACATTTGTTGGTCATTTAGTTTCAATGTACCTGGGTATGTGTCCTTGTACCATGTGATTTGAGGGTGGTTCCCCAGGAGGCGGGACCTCCTGCCCATCACTATCAAGGCACTGTACACAGCCTTATAAAGGAGGGGGTAACCCACAGTCCATTGAAGTTCACTGTGAATGCACTTTGGACTTGGTGGGTTTGGTTGAGTACTGGACTTTATGATTTACTGGATTTTGTGTCCTTATGCTTTGACTTCACCTTGGATTTTGTATTTTTGTATTGGGTTTGAGTTTTGCCTTGGATTGCCTTTATTGCTTCAGACAACACCTTTTGTCTTTTTGTGCTCTATGGAGCTTATTTTTGTTCCAGACTCTTTTTTTGTGAGAATAATTCTTTTATTTATTAAGATTTATCATTTTGAATTTGATGGTAATTCCCACCCAGTGGGCATTTTTGAGACTTTGATTGGAATTTTCGTGCTTTTCCTAAAGGAAACATGTCAAGTTTAGACATCATTAAAACTAAATGGTCACTGTCAATGATGTAATAGTCAATTTGCTGGCTACATTTTTGACTTGAATCCACATTTTGAAGCAATACCTACAAGGCAGGAAGGTTGTGCCTGTGCTTTTATTGATAGCTATGCAGTTAAAGTTTATTGTATTTCTGACACTCTCTAAAATCACATGGCACTGGACACAGGGTAAAACTAATTGCATTAGTTAAATAGGAATGGCACCTGCATTGACAGACATCAGAAAAATCTCCTGTGGAAATAATTGCCTATGCTTGGTGCCGTCAGCTTCGGTATGTTCTCTTCTATAAGAGCACTCTTAGAAATCAGAGAAGTATGAGGGGCACAAGAAATGTAAAAGTTAAAAACATTAAACCTATTTGAGCAATTCAATTAGGCTGTATTTATCCTGCATAGTTTCATCAGAACCAGTTCAGAATCTTGTACAGATTCAATTTTCTTCTTGTTCTCCAAACAACAAATAGACATATGAAATCCTTGAGTTACAATTTAGGTCCATATTTACATCTATATCCACTTGAAATGCAAGATCTACAAGAGAAGTTTCTTTTTTGCCTTTATCCACCAAATATTAAGAAGTATCTATAAGCGCTTTATGACCTACTAGCAAAATACCCGCACTTCGCAGCGGAGAAGTAGTGTGTTAAAGAGGTTATGTAAACATATATATACATAAACATATATACTTATATACATATCTACATATACACATATCTACATATATACATATATATATATATATATATATATATATATATATATATATATATACATATAGACATCCACATATATATACATATATCAACATATATATACACATACATATACACACATATATACATACACACATATATATATATATATATATATATAAATATATATACTGTATATACACATACAGACACATATATATATATATACATATAGCAAAATACCCACGCTTTGCAGCGGAGAAGTAATGTGTTAAAGAGGTTATGTAACCATATATATACATAAACATATATACATATATATACATATCTACATATACACATATCTACATATACATATATATACATACACACATCCACATATACATATATATATATATATATATATATATACACATATACAAATTTACATATCTACATATATATATATATATATATATATATATATATATATATATATATATATATATATATATATGTATATATATATATAGATATAAATATAGACATACATATAGACATACATACATTCACATATATATATATATATATACATATATACTAGCAAAATACCCGCGCTTCGCAGCGGAGAAGTAGTGTGTTAAAGAGGTTATGAAAAAGTAAAGGAAACATTTTAAAAATAACGTAACATGATTGTCAATGTAATTGTGTTGTCATTGTTATGAGTGTTGCTGTCATATATATATATACATATACACATATACACACACATATACAGATATATTATATATACATATACACATATATTTTTATATATATATTTTTATATATATATATATATATATATATATATATATATATATATATATATATATATATATATATATATATATACACATACATACATATACACACATAGATAGATAGATAGATAGATAGATAGATAGATACTTTATTAATCCCAATGGGAAATTCACAAACAATGCACTTACAATAACATAGAAATCAATATAAACAACATTAACATCATTATCATATGAGAATATGAAGTAATATATAAGAAGCACATTTCATATAAATATAAATAATTAAACAGTAAAATCTTCTTGTATAATTTGGTACCGTGGCTTTTCGTTGGTCTGTCCAGGATATTTAAATCACCTGTAGCTTGCAAACTGTTTCACCTATTGACTTGAAATGTGGTACACATATAATACGTCACGTCTGCTATCCGCTTTATGGGTGATGATTGTATTACTCTTTTTATGTTTATTTTATTTTAGAATCAACTCCTATCTGTGCACACCAGGGCGGCCGTGGGCAGATGCGTATGATGTATTCACTCCATGTTATCGTGCATTGCGCTGTCACTGGTATTTTGATAAAAGAATTTGAACAATATATAAGAAGCGTATAAATTATTAAACAGTAAAACATTAACATTTAAGAAGTAAAGTTACATTGAGTACTACTGCAGTGCCTTCGGGTATACCTCATTTTTTCTTTGCCCATTACATGCTTAAATGTATACATTTTTTGGTGTACCTACCCGAGAACACGCGACATATAACCGACCGTGTGAGAAGCATGGATTTTAAAGAAGCGTTGAGTTCATCTGCTGGTCTCCCTCATGGAATAACTGGTAATGTTTCACTAAAATCTACAGCGAGTAAAACGACATTACCTCCTTTTTTTTTTGTACGATCTCTGAGATGTTGCTTTTTTCGGTTCAAGGCTTCATAAGCTCTTTTATGTTCCATGGTGTACTTAATAAGTACTAATTATCCCAAACCATCATCTTTGAATGTTGCAAGACTTTCGCCTTGTATGTAGATCGGGGTAATTACATTCATTGCATTCCTAGTCTGAATCACAATCTGATTGTATGGGTGGTTACCTGGCACTGTAGGGTTGCCACCCGTCCTTTAAAATACGGAATCGTGCCGCGTTTGACAATGAAATTGCGCGTCCCGTTTTGAATCAATACTGGACAGGATTTATCCCGTATTTTTGTAATCATTTTTTTTTTAAAGCAGCGTCTCATGCAAATCATCCCACACGCATTTTATGAAGATGCCTCCTTTCCTACTTTTGATTGGGTAATACTTGATGTCATCGTTAGTTTGATTGGTGTTTTTAACTGTCCAGTGAGGAGGGCGTGTCTTTTAAGTACAGTCTGCAAAGTGTTGGCACTGAGATGTGGCGTCAGCGCCATACTTGAAGCCCCTAACGTTGCGGTCAGCAAGTCGGCTAACATCCGCCATGTGCCGTCTTTCAGTTGCGAGAAGCAGATCATAGAATGGTTGAAACTGTTGCCCCTAACGTTGCGCCACGGCATGTGGTTCGTTTATACCTCGTGTCTTCTCATTAAACTTTTATCTTGCGAATATGTTATTGCAATCCGCAGCGGGAGCGTTTCTATAAACTTTATTTAAACTTACGTTTTACACCGTGGTTTGTTTCCCTTATGAACATGCTTGTATGCTTAACTCGCTCCGTTCTCAATTGTTTAATTAATTTTTTGCTCTTCGCTGTTTGCGGCTGTTCCTCCATTTCCCCCTACTTCGTTCTTTTATCTCGCGAATATGTTATTGCAATCCTTAACGGGAGCGTTTCAATAAACTGATTGAAAATAGTTTTGCATTTACCTTTTTAGTAAAAGGCGAGCTTTTAAGCCTGAGAAATCACCCCGTAAATGCACACGTTTAATTGGACATATGTTAATATGTATGGTTACACAGTATTAAAAGACAGTGAACAACGTCAGTTACCTTTGTTCCCGCGTTTGATAAAAGGTGAGCTTTTAAGCCTGAGAAATCACCCCGTAAATGCACACGTTTAATTGCACATGTGTTAATATGTATGCTTACACAGTATTAAAAGACAGTCAAAAATTAACGTCATTTACCTTCGTTCCTGCGTGCGACTCGTGCTGTAAATCTCTTCCTTGTTTTTAGTTCACGTGATTACGTAGGAGGCGTGATGACGCGATACGTGACTCCGCCTCCTCCATTACAGTGTATGGACAAAAAATATGTTCCAGTTATGACCATTACGCTTTGAATTTCGAAATGAAACCTGCCTAACTTTTGTAAGTAAGCTGTAAGGAATGAGCCTGCCAAATTTCAGCCTTCTACCTACACGGGAAGTTGGAGAATTAGTGATGAGTGAGTCAGTGAGTGAGTGAGTCAGTCAGTGAGGGCTTTGCCTTTTATTAGTATAGATAGCAAAATACCCGCGCTTCGCAGCGGCGAAGTACTGCTTTAAAATTTTAAGTAATAAACTGAGGGAAATTATACCAATAATTATTTGTTAAGGATCTCTTTGTATACCATGTTGTCAGTTCGCCCCTCCGGTTGTAATATGACCAAGTTGTGCGCTGAGCTTACTCTTGAGCATGCAACGTATACTTGGCCATGTGAAAAGCAAATCAAGAACAGCAAGACCGCGCCAGCTGCGGAGCTCAGCTCGGAGCGAAATGAAGTGAATGAAATGAGGTGAATGGGAGGGGAGATGATCACGTGACTCCAACACCCGCCTTAACTCTCCATCCCTCCACAAACACAGTCTCTCGGATCCCAACTCTCCTTTATATATATAGATAAATAGCAAAATACCCGCGCTTCGCAGCGGAGAAGTAGTGTGTTAAAGAGGTTATGAAAAAGAAAAGGAACCATTTTAAAAATAACGTAACATGATTGTCAATGTAATTGTGTTGTCATTGTTATGAGTGTTGCTGTCTTTTATATATATAATAATATACACACACACACACACACATAAACATATATATACATATACATATATATACATATCTACATATATATATATATATACATATACACATCCACATATATATACATATATATATATATATATACACATATCAACATATATATATACACATACATACACACACACACACACACACACACATACATACATATATATATATATACATATATATATATATATATATATATATATATATATATATACACACACACACACACATATATATATATACACATACAGATATATATATATATATATATATATATATATATATATATATATATATATATATATAGCAAAATACCTGCGCTTCGCAGCGGAGTAGTGTGTTAAAGAGGTTATGAAAAAAAAAAAAGGAAACATTTTAAAAATAACGTAACATGATTGTCAATGTAATTGTGTTGTCATTGTTATGAGTGCTGCTGTCTTTTATATATATATAGTATACACACACACACACACATAAACATATATATACATATACAGTGGTGTGAAAAACTATTTGCCCCCTTCCTGATTTCTTATTCTTTTGCATGTTTGTCACACAAAATGTTTCTGATCATCAAACACATTTAACCATTAGTCAAATATAACACAAGTAAACACAAAATGCAGTTTTTAAATGATGGTTTTTATTATTTAGGGAGAAAAAAAATCCAAACCTACATGGCCCTGTGTGAAAAAGTAATTGCCCCCTTGTTAAAAAATAACCTAACTGTGGTGTATCACACCTGAGTTCAATTTCCGTAGCCACCCCCAGGCCTGATTACTGCCACACCTGTTTCAGTCAAGAAATCACTTAAATAGGAGCTGCCTGACATAGAGAAGTAGACCAAAAGCACCTCAAAAGCTAGACATCATGCCAAGATCCAAAGAAATTCAGGAACAAATGAGAACAGAAGTAATTGAGATCTATCAGTATGGTAAAGGTTATAAAGCCATTTCTAAAGCTTTGGGACTCCAGCGAACCACAGTGAGAGCCATTATCCACAAATGGCAAAAACATGGAACAGTGGTGAACCTTCCCAGGAGTGGCCGGCCGACCAAAATTACCCCAAGAGCGCAGAGACGACTCATCCGAGAGGTCACAAAAGACCCCAGGACAACGTCTAAAGAACTGCAGGCCTCACTTGCCTCAATTAAGGTCAGTGTTCACGACTCCACCATAAGAAAGAGACTGGGCAAAAACGGCCTGCATGGCAGATTTCCAAGACGCAAACCACTGTTAAGCAAAAAGAACATTAGGGCTCGTCTCAATTTTGCTAAGAAACATCTCAATGATTGCCAAGACTTTTGGGAAAATACCTTGTGGACTGATGAGTCAAAAGTTGAACTTTTTGGAAGGCAAATGTCCCGTTACATCTGGCGTAAAAGGAACACAGCATTTCAGAAAAAGAACATCATACCAACAGTAAAATATGGTGGTGGTAGTGTGATGGTCTGGGGTTGTTTTGCTGCTTCAGGACCTGGAAGGCTTGCTGTGATAGATGGAAGCATGAATTCTACTGTCTACCAAAAAATCCTGAAGGAGAATGTCCGGCCATCTGTTCGTCAACTCAAGCTGAAGCGATCTTGGGTGCTGCAACAGGACAATGACCCAAAACACACCAGCAAATCCACCTCTGAATGGCTGAAGAAAAACAAAATGAAGACTTTGGAGTGGCCTAGTCAAAGTCCTGACCTGAATCCAATTGAGATGCTATGGCATGACCTTAAAAAGGCGGTTCATGCTAGAAAACCCTCAAATAAAGCCGAATTACAACAATTTTGCAAAGATGAGTGGGCCAAAATTCCTCCAGAGCGCTGTAAAAGACTAATTGCAAGTTATCGCAAATGCTTGATTGCAGTTATTGCTGCTAAGGGTGGCCCAACCAGTTATTAGGTTCAGGGGGCAATTACTTTTTCACACAGGGCCATGTAGGTTTGGATTTTTTTTTCTCCCTAAATAATAAAAACCACCATTTACAAACTGCATTTTGTGTTTACTTGTGTTATATTTGACTAATGGTTAAATGTGTTTGATGATCAGAAACATTTTGTGTGACAAACATGCAAAAGAATAAGAAATCAGGAAGGGGGCAAATAGTTTTTCACACCACTGTACATATATATATACATATCTACATATACACATATCTACATATACATACGTATATACACATATACACATCCACATAAACATATATATACATATACAAATTTACATATCTACATATATATATATAGACATACATATATACATACATACATTCACATATATATATATATATATATATATATATATATATATATATACATTCACATATATATATTTATATATATATATATACATATATATATAAACTGTGTATATACACATATATATATATATATATATATATATATATATATATATACACTGTATATATACATATCTACTTAGTGGCTCCTGTGTTTAGGATATAGCAGGTTGGATAATGGATGGATGGACATTTGTATGCATAGCCCCATTTGCCCGTTTTCGTTTTTTTTCTTTCTTCAGTAATATTTCAGCAAACCCGGAGCTTGTCAGTTCAAATCCTGGTACTGACACCACTGTGTGACCCTGAGGAAGTCACTTCACCTGCCTGTGCTGCAAAAAACAAAAGTAATGTAACAAATTGTACCTCAGATGTTGTAAGTTGGTGGAATAAAGGCATAAGTAAAATAGATAAATATGTATTATACACATAGGAACTATTCATTTATTTTCAGTTAAGTCATCTGCAGCAAACTTTTATAAATGAGGGTTTCTGATTTTTAGATAGTGCAAACTGTTTCTTCTTTATTGACGTTTTCTCTTGGAGAGCTTTTTTCATTTCATTGAAAATGAAAGCAGCAGCTGCCAAAATATGTAGCTTTCTTATTAATTTTTCAACATTGTGTAAAATAAATGTATAAAGTAACATAAAAGGTTTAAATACTGGTTGTTCTTTTACACTAAAATATTACTACAGAGATACAAAAAAAGTAAAATGGATATGTTCTTTTTCTTTAAGGAGATTAAATATTACTGAAGAAAGAAAAAAAAAATTAAACCGCCAAATGGGGCTATGCATACGAACTTAAAAGGTTTAAATAAAACAGAAATATATATTTTATTTTTACTTGCTTAACTTGTGGAGGGTGTATCCTGTAGCAAAGCCCTAACTATTTTCGTGAAAGCCCGTTTCAGTCAATAAGTCTTAAAAAAACGTGTAAAGATATTGACAATAAGCTAAGTCATCTGCAGCAAAGTTTTATAAATGAGGGTTTCTCCTTTTTAGACAATAAGCTACGCAAACCCAGGAAGACATGGAATCGTTTAAATCAAGTATCATTACATCTTCCTGTCTTAAAGAGAAGTAAGGCAGTACTTATAAGCTTACATATTTATATATAGACATACATATATATATATATATATATATATATATATATATATATACTAGCAAAATACCCGCGCTTTGCAGCGGAGTAGTGTGTTAAAGAGGTTATGTAAACATATATATACATAAACATATATACTTATATACATATCTACATATACACATATCTACATATATACATATATATATATATACATACATACATTCACATATATATATATATACATATATATATATATATATATATATATATATATATATAAACTATATATATATATATATATATATATATATATAAACTGTATATATATATATATATATATATATATATATATATATATATATATATATATATATATATATATATATATATATATACTGTATATATACATATGTACTTAGTGGCTCCTGTATTTAGGATATAGCAGGTTGGATAATGGACGGATGGACATTTGTATGCATAGCCCCATTTGCCCGTTTTAGTTTTTTTTCTTTCTTCAGTAATATTTCAGCAAACCCGAAGTGAGTGTCCGGCTACCTACCAGGTAAAGCTTATGGTCGGACAGCAAGTGACGTAACATCAGCCACGGTGCCTTCAGTTGTGAGAAGCAGATCATTGAATGATTGAAAATAGTTTTGCATTTACCTTTTTAGTAAAAGGCGAGCTTTTAAGCCTGAGAAATCACCCCGTAAATGCACACGTTTAATTGCACATGTGTTAATATGTATGGTTACACAGTATTAAAAGACAGTGAAGAACGTGATTTACCTTTGTTCCCGCGTTTCATAAAAGGCGAGCTTTTAAGCCTGAGAAATCACCCCGTAAATGCACACGTTTACTTGCACGTGTTAATATGTATGCTTACACAGTATTAAAAGACACTCAAAAATTAACGTCATTTACCATCACTGTGCCTTCAGTTGTGAGAAGCAGATCATAGAATGATTGAAAATAGTTTTGCATTTACCTTTTTAGTAAAAGGCGAGCTTTTAAGCCTGAGAAATCACCGCGTAAATGCACACGTTTAATTGGACATGTGTTAATATGTATGGTTTCACAGTATTAAAAGACAGTGAACAACGTCAGTTACCTTTGTTCCCGCGTTTGATAAAAGGTGAGCTTTTAAGCCTGAGAAATCACCCCGTAAATGCACACGTTTAATTGCACATGTGTTAATATGTATGACAGTATTAAAAGACAGTCAAAAATTAACGTCATTTACCTTCGTTCCCGCGTGTGACTCGTGCTGTAAATCTCTTCCTTGTTTTCAGTTCACGTGATTACGTAGGAGGCGTGATGACGCGATACGTGACTCCGCCTCCTCCATTACAGTGTATGGACAAAAAATATGTTCCAGTTATGACCATTACGCTTTGAATTTCGAAATGAAACCTGCCTAACTTTTTTAAGTAAGCTGTAAGGAATGAGCCTGCCAAATTTCAGCCTTCCACCTACACGGGAAGTTGGAGAATTAGTGATGAGTGAGTCAGTCAGTCAGTCAGTGAGTGAGTCAGTGAGGGCTTTGCCTTTTATTAGTATAGATTACCTAAAAAATTAGCTACCATGACTGTGTGAACTCAGCTCTTTGCAGCTAATATCATAATTTTTAACCCTTAAACTGACACATACTTGGGGGTTAATGCACCCCTGGACGCCAAATACTTAAGTAAACATCACAATTCACAAAGAAAATGTGAAATTTTAATGGAAAACATTTTTGTTTTCACGCAAAGAGCATCAGAATTAATGCAACACTGATCATTTTACACACTGCAAATGAACTGTAAAAACTATAAAAAAAAAAACTACTGCATCAATCTATTATTATATGTTCAAGGTGCAACTGACGCCATTGATGAAATTAAGTAAATCACAGAGCCGACTGCGCTTGAACTGGCTGCACACAAACACACAGAGGTAAACGCTGATGATTGCAGGCTTGTCTAGTGCAGCGGCTCAATCCCAGAGACACTGAGGCTGCAGTGCTGCCGGGTCAAGAGCTGGCTGCTCAACAAATATACGGCACTGACTGTCACATGCTGGCAAATTGCTCTGTGAAGACACTATAGCCGGTTGCAGGGTTCAATAATTGTATGTCACCGATTATACTCGCCCCCCTGCGTGTTGGCAAATTTCACTGAGACACAAGTATAGCCAGTTGCAGCGAATATACATCGCCGAATATACTCGGCTCAGGCGTGCTGGCAAATTGCACTGAGAAACAACTTTAGCCAGTTGTGGAGTTCAATTAATGTACATCGCTGAATGTATGTCGCCACATATACTCGGCTTCGGTGTACTTCCAAATTGCTCTGGAAACTGACTCTAGCTGGTTGCGGCGTTCAATGAATGTACTTTTCCAAATATACTCTTCTCCGGTGTGCTGGCAAATTGCATTGGGAACCAACTATAGCCAGTTCTGGCGGTTTAAGGGTTAAGTAACACTCAGTATTGACAGCAATAAAGGTACACCCCAATCTATCAATGGGTGCACTCCTGCACATCCCCTGACAATTTTATTGAGTTACCTGTGTTTATGTACCTTATTAATATATTTGTTATTTTTGAGCTATCATGTGTATGCCTTTATGTATTTTCTATTATGTATATAATTGTGTTTTATCTCATTAAATGTTCTGCTGTTCCTTGTTCTTTGTAGGTGTAGCCACATGGGGCGGGGCCACCCTGACATCACTGCGTCTGAGCCCTCAGTCTGGGTATGCAAGTGAGCTGAGAAGGTCCAGGAGCAGGAGGTCTTTCATTTACTGTGGAGATAAGTTAGGATTGTGTTTTCTGTTTTCGATTTTCTGGATCTCTTGTGCTCTGTTTTAAGATTGTGATTTTTGGATTATGTTTTGGTGATCAATGGCTTAATACTGTCTGTAGTACTCTGGTGTTCCTCACTTTGAGCTTTTCCTTTGTATTATCTACTTTTCTGTAGTTTATGAAGATTTTCTGTTTGCTCTTCTAATTCAAAAACAGGTTTATGGTCATCCCTTCTCATGTTTGACATTTGTTAATTTCCACTTTAATCACGTAGTTTATTTTGTCATTAAAGTAGAACATCATAAACTTCATCTTAAAATCGTTTATTTTACTAGTTTCTCAAGTAGCACGTTAAATGCTTTGTTCTGTGTTTGATCTTCTATGTGCTCTATGTGTTTGAAACACTACGTGCTTCTGTTCTTTCTCTTTCTCCGACAGGACACAGAATCCATTGCATTCGTGATAATACAGCTCTCTGAATAATTAAAATACTGAGATGTATACGTGATATCTTTTTCATGATGATAGGAATGAAAGCATGTTATTAAACATGGGAACACGGTGGCGCAGTGATTGTTCATATCTCACGCAAGAGGCTTGCTGCGCCATGTGCGACCTTCGATGAAATAATTTATTACAGAAGTACTGTCTCTTTCAAACATACTAACTTCCAATTCCTGTCCTTACTTTTCTTTCTCCAAATACCCAATCGCCACACAATCAGCTCTGTAATAGACGTTAAGCCATCTGTAAGCTTAGAACGCTGATTCTTCAAAACTTTTAAGGAACATTGAAATATCTTCGTAGTACATGTTTAATTATTCTATCCGTCCATCCTTCCAGTGTCGCGTCAGCACCAGCAATAATACAGCGCAAGGAAGGAGCTATCCGTGAACTAGCTAGCGCTGCGGCACCGTGTCCTCACATGTTTAATTATTAACAATACAGATTATTTAAATAAAGTTAAAGTTTTATCTGTATACTATAAGCAACATATTTTGCTGCATTTCATCTTAAAAATGATATCGTCATCATACGCGCTTTATAAAGTGGCGCAGGTTATGCAATATTATAACTGTAGTGCAAGTTTACAGTGAGGTGATTGTACTTATAAGTACAAACAGTTCTACAAGGAGCACTTGATGGAGTGATTGAGTGCGTTTATAGTTCTGGAGATGAAACTGTTTCTAAAACGCGAGGTCTGTACAGGAAAGGCTTTTGCCGTGGTTGAGGTAGTGTGTGCTTGAAACTGTATACCGATAATTCTCTTTCCGATCAGCTGCTGCTGTGATTCCCCACTCAGATACAGTGATATAAATACTCCGAGTGGTGCAGTGAGAGTAATATGGAAAAAGATAATCTGCTGTGGCAACCCTTAACGGGAGCAGCTGAAAGAAGAAGATGCAGTGAGCGTAACAACGCTAAAGCAGTTATGGTATTTGGAATACTATGGCTATTCCCTGGACCATTATATTGCTACAGGATAATTACAATCAGATGCATTACACTAAAACAATATGCAGTTAATTTCAGTATATTTATAAAGCCGCGTCAGAAATGTGGGTCTAAAAAAGAAAGGGTGACCACACAGGAACAGTAGCACTGCTTTGACGCTGGGTGCTGCCAGTCTGCAAAACCGAACGAAGAAATTGCGTACGCCAGGGTATGAGGTACCGTGGAAATGTGCGTGGCTTTACGCCAAGTTTAGGTTTTATACATCGCGATTTGAACGTGGAAACATTTGTACGCAACATTTCTGTGCGTACGCACAGTTTATACATGAGGTCCCAGGAGATGAACACAAATAATTATGGTCAAAATGGGCAAGGGCAGAAACCAGAAAGAATAATCAAAGCCATAAATAAAAGAGATAACACTAAAATAATAACTAATAACTAAACACACTGACAAGGACACACACAAATCCAGAATTTTGGACAAAATTGTAAATCTTGCTGTCATCTTAAATGGTCTTCAGGTGATGTCATCAATGCAACTTCTGTTTGTCATAACAAGAATGTACTCACAGATCACATAAAATGGTCAAAATTGTGGTGAACATGATAAACAAAATGGTTGTGTAATAGCACCAACACATACCTCGGGAAAGGCTACAAACCATAATTAAATCTTCTGGAAGGATTAGGGAAATCTTTGGGTAAATCTGCAACATGATGCATCCTAGTGAATCATTGTGAGTGAGGACTGGCAAATGACAGTCACAGACTGAATGACAGTGTATCAGCAATGTCACCAGCTAAGAATTTTCACAGTAACATTTACTCAGTCATTCATTTTGCTTGAACATAAATACATGTATGTAGGACTGAAGAAACTGTAATTAACTGTTGAAATGAATTCAGAAGATATTGAGCCATCATGTGGTAGCAAAAGTAGCTTGTGATGCTGATCAAATGTGAAACTAATGTCTAGAAGGATATGGGGGCATGGTTGATGGTCTTTAGCCACAGTTGACAACAATTTCATGTCCTATAAACCAAAATAGCACAAAACATATAAGGAATATACCACGCTGCCCTAAAAAGATAATCATAAAATTATACCAGATTTTTCTGAACAGGTATACAGAATTTATTTAATTTTTTAAGAAATCACAAAATAAGAGAGAGAGGAGAGGTTGGGAGCATACACCGATACACCAACCACCCAACGGACCACCTCAAGATCCCAAATTAGAACACTAGTTTGAATGGAATGGAAAAGTGTGTGGTTTTTTTTTACAGTGCTAGAGCGCCAATCCTGCCACCAACCCCTAAGTTTTCCCTGCAAGTTGGAGGACCTGCTTGCAGGTTAACGTCATACCCAGGATGGAGCAATTGCAGGTTATGGGCCTTGCTCAGGGGCCCAATGGAGTGGAATTAGTTGTGGCATTTATGGGATTCAAACTGGCAGCTTCCACTATGCATTTCTAAGCAAATACAAAATATAGAAAATCTGTATCACCTTCAAGAATGGAACATTAAATTAAGTAAGCATACAACTGGCAGGCTGGCTGATGGTCAATAGTATCTGAACTCCATCAGGTGCCCATGGATCTGCTCAGAAACACTGATGAGGAGGAGTGGAGAGATACAGGAAACACAAACCAATAAAATTATGGGAAAACTACAAAGAGTACAAAGTTAAAAGTACCTCAGTCTTTTCTTTCTGGAATATGATATGAGGTATAGAAATCAACAAAAAAGTATAAGATTTTTAATAAAATATAAGAAACCAGAATCAACGTAACATGGCAGGAGTGTGGTGCAGCGTCTCCAAAAAGTAATTAAAACAGTATGATTTCATGTTTGTGTACACGTGAATGGCTACAGTGACTGGAGGAACTTTAAATTCTTTTTGGCACAGTTACAGCAAGAGATGCTGAGGCAATGAGAAAAGAATGTTGAGATGAACTGTATTGGCAGCATATCTTGATTCCGATGTGAAACTAATTCCTGATTAGCTTTAGTTATTTGAGATAGCATACTTTTGGTACAGATTATACACAAAGTATGGAAATGTATTTGTTCCAGTCACCAACATTGAACTACATAAATATTTTTATATGTGCAGTGCAGTCAAGACAAACCAACTGTCATAGGATGTCAACACTGCAGCATCCCCAAGTGCATCTGACTGAGTGCAGAACACGGCGTAAGGGAAAAACAACAGGGAACATGAGGAAAACTGCAGTTTGTCCCATACATGCCTTTTCATATTTAATGGAGCAATTTTTGTTATAAAATATTGTGTCATGTAAGTGTAATAATTTTGGATTAGTATCTTGGATTTTGAAGAATTTTTTACTTCATTTAGTTTTTTACATTTATTTTTGTTTATCGCTTGTGTTTCTTTGTGTTAACTTGATGATGATGTCAATGTGCTGTGTCTGACTTTTCGCCTGTGGATAGTTCCCCGTTACTGCTGCACAACTGAACATACATCAATGGATGTATCTGAAATCATGTTATTATAGGGAAGAAGGCTGTGTAATGTGTTTTTTGGAACTTTACCTAACAGTTGAAGAAAAAAACTCTTTAAAAAATCAAATAAATAGTAAGTATGGCTTTTTAAAAAACAATCGCATGATTCTAAGAAAATGATTAAGAAAGCATTCTCACTGGAAAACATGCAAAAATAGTCATTTCTGTCAAACCAAATCTATTGCAGCAATTTTGTTCAAAATTATAAATGTCTAGTATTTGCAGAGTTAATAACTGAAAAGTTTCATTCTGGATGAATGATTAATTTGTAAGCTATTGTTTCCACAGACTAATTTTTGTGACAGAAAGTCAGACAGACAGGCGTCACTTCAAAAGTGGTTAAATGGCTGAAATATATAAACCTGCTTAAAATTCAATGTGGAATATTGACCTGGTTATAATACATTCCTTGTTTATATATTACATATACATACATACACACACACATACACATATATATATTATATATATATATATATATATATATATATATATATATATATATATATATATATATATATATATATATATATACAGTAATCCCTCCTCCATCGCGGGGGTTGCGTTCCAGAGCCACCCGCGAAATAAGAAAATCCGCGAAGTAGAAACCATATGTTTATATGGTTATTTTTATATTGTCATGCTTGGGTCACAGATTTGCGCAGAAACACAGGAGGTTGTAGAGAGACAGGAACGTTATTCAAACACTGCAAACAAACATTTGTCTCTTTTTCAAAAGTTTAAACTGTGCTCTATGACAAGACAGAGATGACAGTTCAGTCTCACAATTAAAAGAATGCAAACATATCTTCCTCTTCAAAGGAGCAAACAAATCAATAGGGCTGTTTGGCTTGTAAGTATGTGAAGCACCGCGGCACAAAGCTGCTGAAGGCGGCAGCTCACACCCCCTCCGTCAGGAGCAGAGAGAGAGAGAGAGAGAGAGATAGAGAGAGATAGAGAGAGACAGATAAAAAAATCAATACGTGCCCTTTGAGCTTTTAAGTATGCGAAGCACCGTGCAGCATACTTAAAAGCTGCACACAGAAGGTAGCAACGTGAAGATAATCTTTCAGCATTTTTAGAGAGCGTCCGTATCGTCTAGGTGTGCGAACAGCCCCCCTGCTCACACCCCCTACGTCAGGATCACAGATAGTCAGCGCAAGAGAGAGAGAAAAGTAAGTTGGGTAGCTTCTCAGCCATCTGCCAATAGCGTCCCTTGTATGAAATCAACTGGGCAAACCAACTGAGGAAGCATGTACCAGAAATTAAAAGACCCATTGTCCTCAGAAACCCGCGAAGCAGCGAAAAATCCGCGATATATATTTAAATATGCTTACATATAAAATCCACGATGGAGTGAAGCCGCGAAAGGCGAAGCGCGATATAGCGAGGGATTACTGTATATATATATATATATACATATTGTCAGAAACTCCACTCTGAGTCATAACAAAGTTTGGGGCAGCCACCTGTATATTTGGTATCCTGGCTGCAAAGTTGCAAAAATATAAACAACACTGATGTGCACAAAACCGAGTCCAAAACAGAACTGAGGGAATAGGGAAAAGGTGGAGGCTTTTAAAGGGGAAGACAGGAAGTGAGGTCAAAGGGGTTGGGCTCACAAGGGTCTTCAGCCATAGGCTCGAGCCTGGACGTGACATCACAGGGGCTGGAGCCAGCAAGGTCTTCCTCCATAGGCTCGGACCCAGAAGTGACGTCAAGAGGGCCAGGTGGAATCTCCCGTGAGTGGTCTGCAGGAAAGGGAGAAAAAGAGTCAGTGCACTCTGCCACATCCTGGTCTGAATTGGAATTGCCCTTACTCAAGCCCTTTAGCTGCCTCCCATGTGCACGTGTGTGACAAGATATATATATATATATATATATATATATATATATATATATATATATATATATATATATATATATATATAAATGCTAGGGGGCTTTGCCCCCTGCTCGCTTTGCTCGCCAACACCCCGTGTTTGGTTTTCCAGATACACACTTTTAAGATTTTTTTTTCTTTGAATTGTTGCTATTTCATTAGTTTCACTTTTATTTCAGAACTTCTTTAAAAACAATATTTGGAATCTGTAGAGTCCTAACATGCTGAATCTTTTAAATGAGGTCCGTGAGACATGTGTTTAATGACTTTGTACCATAATTCAGGATAGGTTTCTCTGTTTGGAATTTCAGCACAGACAAAACGATCTACATCATCAGCAGTTATTCATTTTTTTGCAAAGTAACCAATAAATGCATGTGAGGTAAACCCCATTTTTGAAATTCTCTGACTTAAACTTCAAAGCCTTACAATATTTACTTACTTCAGACATATCACCTATGTCCATATATTTGATCTCTATTCGCCTTTTCGTTATTTCTCCGAGTAACAATTTCTCTTTGTTTGTGCTAATGCGATATTTACCTTCTTTGTTTTGACACTTTTGTTTTTTTCTGATTTCATATTCTGTATCTTGCTCTGCATGTGTTTCGCGCCTATATTTTTTTTGAGTCTTTTGAATTCCACTGTTTTCATTATCTCTAACCTGCTCTGCATGTGTTTGGCCCCCTTGTTTTTTAACCTCTTTATGTCGTTTTACTTTGTTTTCTATTCTTTGTCTTCTATTTCTGACCTTGCTTTGTCCTGCTATTTTTTCAATTACACCTGGTCTGTGATGATTATTTTCCCTTTTTTCGAGTAATAATTTCCTTTTGTTTGTGCTAATGTGATCTTTACTATCTTTTTTTGATACTGTAGCGACCTCCGCGTCGGGCTTGAAAAGAGAAGAAGTAAAATGAAAACAGACAGATGTAGTAAAGTCTCACAAAAGTTTTACCTGAACAATCAAGAAAAAGAACACCGTCTTCGTAACCCCAAACACAACATTCTAACACCCTCTCCAACACCCTCCTCCCGTCCCCGGACCCCCCCCCCCCCCCGCATTAATCAATACCCCGCTGTCAGTCTTCCGTGCTGTACTCCGCCCTCCCTCAATCGAACCTAACAGTCACGCCAAAAAAAAAAAAGGCTTCAACCTGGAAGGGACACTACAATACTTTCAAATTTTACTGCTTTCATATTCTTTACCTTTCTCTGCATGTGTATTGCGCCATCGTTTTTTTTGAGCCTTTGGAATTCCACTTTTTTCATAATCTCTAAACTGCTTTGCATGTGTATAGCGCCAACGTTTTTGAATGTCTTTATGAAGTTATACTTTGTCTTTTAATTCTGAGCCCGATTGGATGTGCTTATTTTTCAATTCCACTTGTTCCGGACTGATTATTTTTTCCTTATTTTCTGAATTTACACCTAGATTATTCTTTTTCTTTTTTGCATTTTTTTCTCTCCATCACATTTTAGTCTCTTTTCTCCGCGCTGCTTTCTTCTTCGCTTAGCCGTCAACATTTTATCTATAACGTATTGTCCTTATATGTTTTATATGCGCTGAGAGCCCTGGATCTGTGTGTACTCAAAGCCTTGACACGACTGAGTGTTTTGCTGCCCGTGGTCTTATTTGATATTGGCTATAAGTAGGGCGTGTCTTGCAAGAATCTCATGTTCTACGTCCCCGCGAGACGGTCCTGGGTCAATCTCTTGGCACAAAGTCTCATGTTTAAGGTCCCTGTGAGACGCTCTGTGGCCAATCTCTTTTGTCTCGCGGGTCTTTTAAGTGTCTTCTGTGATCTTCACGTGAAGATCACATCTCGTCTCCCTAGTCATCCTCTCCCAGGATTTTTTTTATTATATATATATATATATATATATATATATATATATATATATATATATATATATATATATATATACCTAACTACAGGGTCACGGGGTCTGCTGGAGCCAATCCCAGCCAACACAGGGTGCAAGGCAGGAAACAATATATATATATATATATATATATATATATATATATATATATATATATATATATATATATATATATATATATATAGCATATGGCTAATATTTCTGTATTGAATGCTATATTGAATGTTTGAAGCCAATGATTCGTCTTCTTATTCTGCCTAACATTACTCCTATTCTAAATTAAATTACATTTTTATATCTTGTTTGCTCCATCTCTGCTAAATGCTTCCCTGGCCTCAACATCTCTTTCTCTTATCCTTGGCCAATTCTGTTTCTCCTCAGAATCATCTCATGCAGCCTAAAATAGGTTTAATTCATTGTTGCTCAGTGACCCACTGTATTGTCAGAAATTGCTGTTGTGGAGTTGATTCACATCAACTGAGGAACTGGGTGCTCCTGTTATTGATTCCAGTACGTTATCACATTATATAATTATTATTATTACTGCATTATTTTAAGTGAAATGCTCAGCATCAAGATTTCTTGATGGTATGACAGGTTCAGGCCACAGTTTCTAGTGTGTGTGGTGCCCTAATCCTGCCTTTGAAATTTCCACCGTGATGTTGCCCTTTTTTACAATCATAGAATTTGCATTTGATTGGCCTGAACATGTAGATAGTTGATCGACTGAAACAATAACTGTTTTATAGCAGATGTTCTTAAACTTTTTAATCTATGGACCCATATTATAAAATTGGTGCCATACTAGAACTCAAATGACTGTTATTATCATAAGGGCAGTGGAGTCATAAATAGACAAATAACAGTAGCCATATAATGAGAAGTGAATGTTTTTGTTTTCTTTGAAGCGTAATGTGGCGAAAAGGAGAATTCTTCCTTGCACATTAAACTTAATACAAAATCTTCCTTGCACCTCAGTTACAGGTTTGGATTCAATGTACAGCTTAATGGCGAACACACAAAGAGGCACCAATCAGTTGTTTATGGCGAATGAAACTGCATTTAGTGTATAACACTGCCGCAGCACACTGATTGGGCTGATTTCATCATTTGATGAGTTTTGGCTAAAGTTTTACAGCTCGATGCATTTCCTGAGACTAGCCCTCTGTATTTATCCAGGCTTGGGACCAGCATTGAGTTGGGCTGTTATGGTCCCTTGGTGGCAATTGGAAGAAGGTATCAGGAGTATTGTATGATCAAAGAATTAAGGCAAAGGTTATAGGTGAGGTTCTTAAGACAGTGGTTGGTTAGACCAGCAATGATGTATGGAGCTAAGACATGGGCTGTAAAGGAAGCGCAGGAGAAAAATTTAGAAGTGTCAGAAATAAGAATGTTGAGATTTATGTGTGGAGTTACAAAAAAGGATAGGATAAGGAATGAGATAAGTGGAAGTATAACAAAAGTAGAAGAGAAGAGCGATATCTAAGTAAGTTCAAGACAGTTGGTTGAAATTGTATGAACATGAAAAGAAGAGAGAAAATGAATATGTCGGCAAAAGAGTGATGGAAATGGAAGTTCAGGAGAAGAAAAAGTGACGTAGTTGAAGAGGAGGCAGAGGTGGGTGGATAGAGTAAAGGAAGATTTGAAAGAAATGAGGTGCAGGACCGAGCAATATGGAGAAGGTTGTTCAGGTGCAGCGACCCTACACAGAAGTGAGAAAAGATGAAGAGGGAGAAGAAGAAGAAAACTGCCAGAACGCACTATATATACACCTTCTGCCACATTCTCTTGCTTTGTGTAACACCCTAAAAATAGCCACATTCTTGTAACATACTTGTTATTTTCATTTTGACATTTCAATCGCAGAGTCTCTTCACCCCAAAAGCTTGTCTATTACTCTTGTCTGTCTTTACTGTCAGTCAAATCAGACTGATTGTATCATAAGTTATTAGATGGGAGTTGTGGAATATTTATTACATTTTCATGTCACAAAAAACAAAAGCTCTCAATGGCGCATCAATAACATTGTTTTAAATACTGTCACAATAAATTGTATACTCAATAGAGGGTGGCATACCATTCAACACAGAATTCATACTTGTATGAAGTGGGCAGTTTTACTACTCATGTGGCGACCCATCACAGACATGTTCATGACTAATACTTTAAGAAACAGTTTTAGAGGATGCTACCCTTTTGGTTCCATGTTTTTCTGTTTCTCCTGCTGAAGTCATTGTTGTTTTGGTGTTGGACCTTGGAAATTATAAAGATGGACTTCCCGCTGAATGAATAGAAGAAAAACCTGAAGTGCAGAATATGACATGTAGAAGCTAAAATAATTCTGTCAGTTTTGCCCAATAAAATGGATGTCATTTTGTCCTTTTGTTTCTTGTGGAATACAGCCTTACTGAACTTTTGTGTGCATAGGATATAAACAATGCTCAGAGATGCCATAGTCTAAGAATATTGACCTTGTTGTGCAAATTAAATACGGGTATCCAGTTACTGGTCATGAGCACTGAGGCTTCTCTGGCAAAATAAGAAGAGACGGATCAAATGTTTCCCCTTGAAGATGTCAGCTTGCAAGAAAAAAAAAGTTTAAAAAAGTTTCAAAGTTCACCTAATTAATGTCACCTTTACATGAGAACTGTGCTGCTGTTGTCACAGCTTGTGCTACCCACTCAGGTGGGAGCACTATAATGGAGTTTGAGAATTCCAGACAGCTTAGGGTTCATCCTTTTCTCTCCACCTAGACATCAGAAATGCTAGAACCAGCACAAACCAAGAAGGATGGCCAGAAGATGAGGCAACCTAACATAACCTAAAGAGGTCATGGCTGTGGGCGCTACTGGAGATGTCCCTTTCAAGATGTATAAAAGAAAGGTGATTTTCTCTTTCTTCATTTAAGAGAGTAGAATTCCGCTTGATAAGCTCTGAAGGTTAAGGGAATAGTCTTGAAGAAATTGATAACAGGACCAGAAGCTCGCATGTACTTGGAGAATAAAGAAGATAGCATGCCTGGTTTTAAACACCAACTAGGGATTCCATTCACTTAGTTAACTGAGTGACCCCAATAAGCCATATTTGTCATTGTCTTGGTGCTTGGTTTTGAAATTTTTTCCACTTATTCTTGGTCTCAAAAAATAGTTGAGTCACTGTTTTTGTGGTTTTGCAGACCAAGAAATCTAATGGTTACATTTGTTTTCAAATTTGATGCATTTTTGACACTGTTAAAAGTAAATTATTTTTTAGTCTGACACTATTTTGTTTTTCTTGCAGGCATCGCTGCGGTTAGGCAAGGCAGCCAAAGAATGTGTAATGTGTGGTGATATTACCTCAATGGTTTGAAAGGACACAGTCATGCACATTTATGGATACAACCTACAATTGATTACTGGTTATGTTTTCTATGCCCTTTTTTGACTTTGACCTTCAGCTTGTGTATTTAGTTCAGATTGAATCCACCGACTAGTTTTTGACTTTTTTAATTCCCATTGACTTTGATTGTTAATTTTATACCCTGAAGTTGTTTTTCTGAATTCTTGTTTTCCAGGTTTTGACCATGGCTAGATTATATGTCTTTTTACCTTTTCCCAATTTCATTCTTTACTTAAAATGTGGTCATTACAGAATTGTGTCAAAATACACTGTCAATAGTAGCAATACAATGAAAGGGACTTCTATTAAGTGTACCTTTAGAACAACTATTGCAAAAAAAATCCTCATACAGAGACATGTAAAGTAGGTCCATAGCATTGAGCAAAGTTACAGCCTGAGAAATTTGAAGTTTATCATGGTCACATTAAGCGAACAGTGTTGCAATTCTCTCCATGTACATATTAGGATGATTACTTGAATGGGTCCTGTGATGGGTTGGTGCCCTGTTTGGGGTTGGTTCCTGCCTAGTGCCCAATTCTAGCTCAGACCCCCATGACAAGGAATTGAATTAAGTGAATCTCAGAATGTTATGTTATGTTACATTCAATGAATAGGAAACTATGAATGGCTTGCTATTGTATAAACTGTGTCACACACGTGTGTTTAGGAGACAACTAAAGGGCTTAAATACATGTGATTCCATGCCAGACCAGGGGGTGGTGAAGTGCACTAATTTTCCCTCTCGATCTTTTGCAGACCATTCTAGGGAAATCCCACCCGGCTCTGGGGCAGCCAATGATGTCCCTTCCGGTTCTAGTATTGATGACATCACTTTCTTCACTGGCCTTTAAAGCCGCCATCTTGTCTCAAGAGAATCAGTTCTGTTTTGGACTCAGTTGAATGAACATGTCTTTGTTTTGGAATGAGATTTGCAGCCGGGCACAATTATACAGGTGGCTGCCCCAAACCTTCTCAATGTCTTCAATATTTGCTAGAAGAATGGTTGTAGCAGAAGAATGGCTCCTTTTTGCTTCCTATCAGATTTAAGTTGTACCTGAGTGGATCATTTCTTCACTGGTATCTATTTGGCCACCTAATTTTTCAGCAGCTTCCACTCTTTATGCCCTCATCTTGTCTCAGCACATCAGATTTTACTTTGTCCAGTTTTCCTCCCAGCAGATGGAACATGTAGTTGGGTCAGCAAAGCCAACTTATTTTTGCTCATGGAACTTAGTCAGAAGTCTTCATCAATATGACAGAGGTAGTCTATATTTCTAGAAGTATTTCCAACAATTTGCTGATTACAAGTATTTAAAAATTTCTTTAGTAGTAACTGAGCCTTGCCTTTGCAGTCCAGATTTTGAAAGACACCATCCAGCAAGTTATATCCTTTTTATCTTCCTGCCATCAGGAGTTCAAAATCAGTATCCATCCATCCATCCTCTTCCACTTATCTGAGGTCGGGTCGCGGGGGCAGCATCTTGAGCAGAGATGCCCAGACTTCCCTCTCCCCGGTCACTTCTTCTAGCTCTTCCGGGAGAATCCCAAGGCGTTCCCAGGCCAACCGAGAGACATAGTCCCTCCAGCGTGTCCTGGGTCTTCCCCGGGGCCTCCTCCCGGTTAGACGTGCCTGGAACACCTCACCAGGGAGGCGTCCAGGAGGCATCCTGATCAGATGCCCGAGCCACCTCATCTGACTCCTCTTGATGCGGAGGAGCAGTAGCTCTACTCTGTGTCCCTCCCAGATGACTGAGCTTCTCACCCTATCTTTAAGGGAAAGCCCAGACACCCTGCGGAGGAAACTCATTTCAGCCACTTGTATTCGTGATCTCGTTCTTTCGGTCACTACCCATAGTTCATGACCATAGGTGAGGGTAGGAACATAGATCGACTGGTAAATTGAGAGCTTCGCCTTGTGGCTCAGCTCCTTTTTCACCACGACAGACCGATGCAGAGCCCATGTCAATCTCACGCTCCATTCTTCCCTCATTCGTGAACAAGACCCCGAGATACTTGAACTCCTCCACTTGGGGCAGGATCTCGCTCCCAACCCTGAGAGAGCACTCCACCCTTTTCCGGCTGAGCACCATAGTCTCAGATTTGGAGGTGCTGATTCCCATCCCAGCCGCTTCACACTCGGCTGCGAACCGATCCAGACAGAGCTGAAGATCACGGCCTGATGAAGCAAACAAGACAACATCATCTGCAAAAAGCAGTGACCCAATCCTGAGTCCACCAAACCGGACCCCCTCAATGCCTTGGCTGCGCCTAGAAATTCTGTCCATAAAAGTTATGAACAGAATCGGTGACAAAGGGCAGCCCTGGAAACGGGTTCGACTTACTGCCAGCAATGCGGACCAAGCTCTGGCACCGATCGTACAGGGACCGAACATCCCTTATCAGGGGGTCCGGTACCCCATACTCTCGGAGTATCCCCCACAGGATTCCCCAAGGGACACGGTTGAATGCCTTTTCCAAGTCCACAAAACATATGTATACTGGTTGGGCGAACTCCCATGCACCCTCCAGGACTCTGCTAAGGGTGTAGAGCTGGTCCACTGTTCCGCGACCAGGACGAAAACCACACTGTTCCTCCTGAATCCGAGGCTCGACTATCTGACGAAACCTCCTCTCCAGGACCGCTGAATAGACTTTTCCTGGGAGGCTGAGGAGTGTGATCCCTCTGTAGTTGGAACACACCCTCCGGTCCACTTTCTTAAAGAGGGGGACCACTACCCCGGTCTGCCAATCCAGAGGCACTGTCCCTGATGTCCATGCGATGTTGCAGAGGCGTGTCAACCAAGACAGTCCTACAACATCCAGAGCCTTGAGGAACTCCGGGCGTATCTCATCCACCCCCGGGGCCCTGCCACCAAGGAGTTTTTTGACCACCTCGGTGACCTCAGTCCCAGAGATGGGGGAGCCCACCTCTGAGTCCCCAGGCTCTGCTTCCTCATTGGAAGGCATGTTAGTGGGATTGAGGAGGTCTTTGAAGTACTCCCCCCACCGACCCACAACGTCCCAAGTCGAGGTCAGCAGCGCACCATCCCCACCATATACAGTGTTGACACTGCACTGCTTCCCCTTCCTGAGACGCCGGATGGTGGACCAGAATCTCCTCGAAGCCGTCCGAAAGTCATTCTCCATGGCCTCCCCAAACTCCTCCCATGCCCGAGTTTTTGCCTCAGCAACCACCAAAGGCGCATTCCGCTTGGCCTGCTGGTACCTATCAGCTGCCTCCAGAGTCCCACAGGACAAAAGGGTCCTGTAGGACTCCTTCTTCAGCTTGACGGCATCCCTCACCACCCCCTCACTGCCACGACAGGCACCGACCACCTTACGGCCACAGCTCCGGTCAGCTGCCTCAACAATAGAGGCACGGAACATGGCCCATTCGGACTCAATGTCCCCCACCTCCCTCGGGATGTGGTTGAAGTTCTGCCGGAGGTGGGAGTTGAAGCTACTTCTGACAGGGGGCTCTGCCAGACATTCCCAGCAGACCCTCACAACACGTTTGGGCCTACCAGGCCTGACCGGCATCCTCCCCCACCATCGAAGCCAACTCACCACCAGGTGGTGATCAGTTGACAGCTCCGCCCCTCTCTTCACCCGAGTGTCCAAGACATGTGGCCGCAAGTCCGATGACACGACCACAAAGTCGATCATCGAACTGAGGCCTAGGGTGTCCTGGTGCCAAGTGCACATATGAACACCCCTATGCTTGAACATGGTGTTCGTTATGGACAATCCGTGACGAGCACAGAAGTCCAATAACAAAACACCGCTCGGGTTCAGATCGGGGGGGCCATTCCTCCCAATCACGCCCTTCCAGGTCTCACTGTCATTGCCCACGTGAAAAAATACGTCAAAATCAGTATAAACATCCCTAAGGGAATTTCAGCTAAGATTTGACAGCTCAAGATGAAAAAGATTGAAAATCACAAACGTCCAAGTGCATGGCACTCCCTGGTCTGCCTCAGGTACTACCTCTGCTAGATGAGCCACTGGGGAATTTCAGATTGGAACTCATGCACTTTTTCCTCCTAAGCATGCAGATGTGAACCTTTTCATCTCATCCTTGCCTCTTTTCTTCCCACTGGAACGGCTGTCTTTCTGTGCTTCCGAGCCTAAAAACACCAATGTCTCCTACATGAGAAATGTTTAAGCTGTAACGTCCTTTTAAGTTTTTCACGGCTCATTGATGCCAAATTCAATTTAATTTTTACTGCATTATTGTGCATTGTGGCTTGGATGGCAGAGAAATAAGAATACCAGAAGAAAATTTCTTATGGACACAGTGACAACATGCAACATCTATGTAGATAAAATGCAAAAAGCACCTACTTCCACCATGTCTGTCTGTGTGCAAACACAAAACAATTTGACTCTCAGTGGACTGATTTGGTTGAAATTTGGTACATTTACTATTCAATTAAATTTTTCAAGAAAGTTCCATCTTCATTGAGACATCTTGAGCAGGATGTGCTGTTTTTTTATTAAAAAATTTCAAAATCCTCAGTCTAATATTCTGTGCAACATCAATTACTGTTTCAAATTTACAAGGTAATTTTGACTTATTATTTTCCCCTCTTAAATGGCTCTTGGTGGTCTCTAGTCTTCTTGCACATTTGCTTATTTTTTACAGAAGGTCTGCTCTAGGCAGATTTACAGTTCTGCCGTATTCTTTTGATTTCTTAATAATTGATTTAATTGGATTTCAAGGGATATTCAGTGGCTTGGATATTTTCTTGTCTCCATTTCCTGACTTGTGCTTTTCAATCCCCTTTTCAGAGATTTGCCTGGAGTGTTCTTTTGGTCTTCATCGGGTAGGTTAGGCCTTGATACGGACTTGGCACAAGCTGGGCCTTCCAGACACTGGTGCAGTTCTGCTACAATCAATTGAAAGCACAGGTAGGTGATCTCTATTAAGCTAATTATGGGACTTTTAAAACTGATTGGCTGAACCAGTGATGATTTAGCTGTGTCATATCAGAGGGGGTTACTACTTATGCAATCAAAGATTTTGTGGTTTTTATTTGTAATTAATTTAGACTATTTTGCAAAGATTTGTCTTCAATGATGATTTACTTGTGTTATATTATATTTATCTGATCAATTACTTCATGTTTTTTATTTTTAATTAATTTAGACAAGTGACTTTTTATCTTTTTGACTTGCAGACTGGGTGAAGTATGAAAATGATTTTGTGGACCTCTTGGAGTTTTGAGTGTTCATATTTACTACTAGCGTGGAATCAAAGAGTGAGTGTGTAGTCCCTCTTGGAAATTTGAGCGTCAATATTTACTACTTAGATAAGATTAGAGAGTGGGTGGGGGTACCTTTGGAGTTTCCAGTGTTCACTGATCAGCGGGGAACACTGTGAAACAGCAATTGTCAAAGACTGGGCAAAATACATAAGGTGCCTGATTTTCAGACAGGCAAAAATAATTCTACTGACCTATGCTGGTTCATGGACTGGTGGTTTAGAAACACTAATTTAGACCACTTTACAGAGATCTGTTTTCACTTTGACATTAAAGAGTCTTTTCCTGTTGATCATTGTCAATAAAGCCATATTACTGTAAATATACTGCGATTCAATATTGCATAATAATAAAATGCAATAACATCCAAGGAGGTTAATACTTTTATTGGTGCTGTATGTGGTTTTCGTTACATCAGAATTAGAGTGCGGCTAATTTAATAAGGACCGCTGGAAGCATGTCATGTCTCTGAGCTCCAGGATTCTGTCTGGATGAATGGATTTTATTTTGTACTTGAGCTGCTCGTTTTTCTTGTTCTAAACTGTGTCATTGCTGAGTGTTCCACTTCTAAAGGTCTGAAACAGCTTGCTCACCTTTGTGATATTGTTTTATTAATACAGATTAATTAGAAACTTTGCAAGTAATTAGATTTTTTTACAAGGTGAGATCTAAGCAGTTTAATTTATAGACTGATTTACATTTTTTTAATTAGGCTGAAACCTACAGTTATAAACAAAAAACTCAATAGAGCAGGTCAGACGATTTTAGAGGACTTACTATTCAGCACATACACTGCAGAGAATTCCCTTGAAAGACAGATTAACAGTTCATGCCTGCAGTCATAATTCATTTTATAATGTAATAATTACCAAAAGTGCTTAACAAAATAAGAAAATCATTATTTCAGTAAGTAACGCCAATCATTTAAAAAGATGCAATTTGCAAAGTGGAAATTTTCAACTTTAAAAGTTAATTCTATTTAAAGATGATGGAGATTTTGTATGACTAATGAACGCTGCGCTTCATTACATACAGTATGTGTAAGCTATCCCATCCAGGGATCACGTGTGGTCCCCGCAAATCTGAGCTGGATTCAGTGGATTCACCACCTAAGTGAGCTGGGATATCAAACCCAATGTGCTGGGGCTGCCTCATTGGGTTCACTGAAAATGCCCAATCACTGTTGTGTGAAACAAGTCTTATGCTTTTATTTTTTAGCAGTCATTCCAATAAATTTGCCCTGGTCTTTGGGAGGTCAAGGAGTACAATGGTTATGTTTAGTTTTTATTAAGACACATGCATAACATTGTTAAAAAAGACAAATGCCTTGTTGCCATTTTGTTTTTAATAAGGGTGACCCATTTCATGGGTTTTGTTTGGTCTGGTTGCCAAGCAGTGGCTAGGTATGGTCAACCTGAAGTGTGACATCACTGCATTAAATGTATGAAGGTCAACATCGTACACCTCCCAGTTTGTCTACGTTTGTGGCCTCTTGGGAAAAAGTACTAGTTTATTATTCTTTTTCTCGATTTTCTGGTTATAATTCCTTTTGTCAAGAATGACTTTTGTTTCAGCTTTAGTTACTCTTCAGGCTTCTAACCCCTTCTTTCTTGTTAACTTTACTGTAATTTTAGTTTCATGAATTTCTTTTTGTGGATAAGATTTTTTTTTTTCTTTACAGATATGGCCCTGGCTAATATTCGGACTTTGCTCCACCTCCTGTTTCTAAAATTAAAATTCACAACTGATGTCACCCAGTGCAGGCAATACAGCTCTATGGAATGACTACACACGATGGCAGAAGTTTTAAGTAGGATGGAATCAAAAGACGGAGTGTGATAGTAATAATACACCAATGTCAAAGGAGGATGTGATACAAATAAATAATGGCCAGCACATGAGAGAAAATCATAAGTAGAGGGATGTAGCAAAAGAGTCAACAACCAGAAAATTTCACATAGTCTAAGCCAAAACAGAAGATGTAAATCAAAGCTGAAGAACAGAAAACAATTCATAGCCAGTGAGACCATTAAAACAATGATGCAGAAGATTCATGTAATGAACTGGTCATACACTTTTATCCTTTCTGAGTTTATGATGCTAGACCTTTACATCAATGCTAAAATTCTGCCACGTGTTGCACATTCCTGATTGTATTGCCTTGCAACAACCAGGCAACTATGGAATTTGTAGGTAATATATAATAATATTTTACAATCTATTACAAGTATATATATATATATAAAGATATAACACAATGAATTGTTAATCATTAGCTGTGTAAGCTCCTAGAAACTATTGAAATCATCAGAAAAAAAATGGAAATGCAGAGTTGGCAGTTTTGTTTTGCAGATGTGATCACCTCCTTGTCTGTCAGTGGCTTAGCGAGTTTCTCTCTCCTCGGAGATTTCGTTTTGCTGACGTGCTTCCCTCACTTGTGTATTAGAGGCTAAGTTTGTCTTTCCTTGGCAGTTTCACCTTGGCGATGGAGTCGCTTTCTTTCAGCTTCATGCTGTAGCCTTGGATTTCTTTCTACTTCTGACTTGTTAACTTGGGGCCACCTTTCCACCTCTTTGAGCTTCTAGCTGTAGCCTCGCACTTCTGGGCCGGACAGACAGACAGACACACACATTTCCATGCGTAGACGTTTTTTTATAAGGAGAAGGATTGAATGAAACTCAAGGGTTAACTAATTGAACTAAATGTAACTTAAAGCTTAAGTGCATGAAATCTTTGCCTCGTCTTAGAGCAGCCACTATTTAAAATTTTCAAGGTTAGACTGAGGCAAGGGAAAGTTCATTTACTCTGCAAGGGAAAGCCTATACACCACTCCCATGAAGCGATGCTAAGATCAAAAGGACAATCTGCAAAACACTCCTGTTAATGAAGCACTGCTCAAAATAATGGGAGAATCGACATGAGTCACAAATTACTGGTGGCTTTAGTTGATTGGAGGAAGTTTTAAAGTTCTGCATATTAAAATTCAGATGATGCGATGTACTAGAAAAGGTAATATAATCAGAAAAACTTATAAATTGTTTAATCCTGGGCATACTCCATGGACTGAGACATCTGTGCATAACTCTGTGGAAATAAAGAATTGTTGTACATTCTCATCTGGACTCTGTGACTTCCTCCTTTGAAGAACTCCATATTGCAAACAGCAAACAACTGTGGTGCAGCAAAATGGTGCCTTGGGAAGACATATCTCAAAATGAATGTCTTTAAAAAAATGTCCTAAATCAAAAAAACAAACCAGCCTAATAAATTCCTTGGCCTCGAACAAAAAAAAACTGTACCTCCATTAGTTTTAGAATCTAAGGAAAGGTCATAAAAAATAGATAAGTAAGTAAAAAATGAAAACCAAGTCCAAACCATGACAGTCTAGGAGAATGGTTTCACTTAAAGGTCCGATCACATTCTGTGGGTGTTTGCATTTTCTCCTTCTGACTATGTTGGAATTTTCCTCTGGATCTTTAACTTTTCGTTCAAGGATTACTACATAAAATGAAACAGACACAGTGAATTGGTCTGGTGTAATAAGTTTGCCCTACACTGAATGGTGTGGCGTCCAGTGCAGTGTTGGTTCTTGTGCATTACATGATGCTGCTGCGATAGAATTCAGCTTCCTGTGACACTAAAACTGAGCTACAGTGGTGTGAAAAACTATTTGCCCCCTTCCTGATTTCTTATTCTTTTGCATGTTTGTCACACAAAATGTTTCTGATCATCAAACACATTTAACCATTAGTCAAATATAACACAAGTAAACACAAAATGCAGTTTTTAAATGATGGTGTTTATTATTTAGGGAGAAAAAAAATCCAAACCTACATGGCCCTGTGTGAAAAAGTAATTGCCCCCTTGTTAAAAAATAACCTAACTGTGGTGTATCACACCTGAGTTCAATTTCCGTAGCCACCCCCAGGCCTGATTACTGCCACACCTGTTTCAATCAAGAAATCACTTAAATAGGAGCTGCCTGACACAGAGAAGTAGACCAAAAGCACCTCAAAAGCTAGACATCATGCCAAGATCCAAAGAAATTCAGGAACAAATGAGAACAGAAGTAATTGAGATCTATCAGTCTGGTAAAGGTTATAAAGCCATTTCTAAAGCTTTGGGACTCCAGCGAACCACAGTGAGAGCCATTATCCACAAATGGCAAAAACATGGAACAGTGGTGAACCTTCCCAGGAGTGGCCGGCCGACCAAAATTACCCCAAGAGCGCAGAGACGACTCATCCGAGAGGTCACAAAAGACCCCAGGACAACGTCTAAAGAACTGCAGGCCTCACTTGCCTCAATTAAGGTCAGTGTTCACGACTCCACCATAAGAAAGAGACTGGGCAAAAACGGCCTGCATGGCAGATTTCCAAGACGCAAACCACTGTTAAGCAAAAAGAACATTAGGGCTCGTCTCAATTTTGCTAAGAAACATCTCAATGATTGCCAAGACTTTTGGGAAAATACCTTGTGGACTGATGAGTCAAAAGTTGAACTTTTTGGATGGCAAATGTCCCGTTACATCTGGCGTAAAAGTAACACAGCATTTCAGAAAAAGAACATCATACCAACAGTAAAATATGGTGGTGGTAGTGTGATGGTCTGGGGTTGTTTTGCTGCTTCAGGACATGGAAGGCTTGCTGTGATAGATGGAACCATGAATTCTACTGTCTACCAAAAAATCCTGAAGGAGAATGTCCGGCCATCTGTTCGTCAACTCAAGCTGAAGCGATCTTGGGTGCTGCAACAGGACAATGACCCAAAACACACCAGCAAATCCACCTCTGAATGGCTGAAGAAAAACAAAATGAAGACTTTGGAGTGGCCTAGTCAAAGTCCTGACCTGAATCCAATTGAGATGCTATGGCATGACCTTAAAAAGGCGGTTCATGCTAGAAAACCCTCAAATAAAGCTGAATTACAACAATTTTGCAAAGATGAGTGGGCCAAAATTCCTCCAGAGCGCTGTAAAAGACTCATTGCAAGTTATCGCAAACGCTTGATTGCAGTTATTGCTGCTAAGGGTGGCCCAACCAGTTATTAGGTTCAGGGGGCAATTATTTTTTCACACAGGGCCATGTAGGTTTGGATTTTTTTTTCTCCCTAAATAATAAAAACCACCATTTACAAACTGCATTTTGTGTTTACTTGTGTTATATTTGACTAATGGTTAAATGTGTTTGATGATCAGAAACATTTTGTGTGACAAACATGCAAAAGAATAAGAAATCAGGAAGGGGGCAAATAGTTTTTCACACCACTGTACTTAATGTTCAAAATATGTTTGGATAAGTTTGATCATCTTTATATATTAAGGATTTAAACACCACTAAACATTTAATTATTTTATTAAATTTCCACACAATTTTAACATGATGAAACACTTCAGAGTACAAGTAGCATACTTTTGTGATTCCTAAACCAGTCCTGCTAATATTGTTACAATATTTCAAATAAATCAAACATGTTCCTTCTCACCATCCCATTTTGACAAGTAAAGTAATCACCACCTTTTTGGCTAACTTTGTTCTCTTTCTTCTCAGACGTGTTATTCCCTTCTACCCCAGTGTTGCATTACAAGTCATCACCTTGTCATTTGCCAACTCACATAGAATAAAAACTTGAAATAATTAGTTGCTTGGCTGCAATCTTTACATCTTACATACTATTGGTGTTTAGAAAATTTTAATTTAGCAGAAAATATCGTTCCCTCAAACTATTAAAATAATGCAACTTAAAATGCTTTAGTAGGCTTGTTGGATAAAATAATAATTTTCTTTGTTATTTCAAAGAAATGATTGAAAGCCATAGTGTGATAAAATACCTTTGTAGATTACTAACAGCTGTTAATACAGCTCTCTCCTGAACGATTTCCTGTAACCCATCTTTCTTTACTGATTCTAACATAATGGCTAACAAATGGCAGCATTAGAAGTAATGCATTACTCAGAATGGGGATGTAGTTTTATTGTATGTTGGCAATGGGACATCAGTACTTGGAAAGGAATGGTTAGTGAATTTTCAGATATTAATTGTATTTATTTTATAGGTGAAATATTTGTAGATATATACGTCAGATATGATGTTTATAAGCTTTTCTAATAGTCAGAAAGGCTACCATTATTAAGAAGGTGTTTATTAGATATTGCTAAATAGATATTGTATTCATGACTATTTTCTCAGAATATATTATAATAGCACACTTAGTTGTTTCCCAGTGACTGAGTTTGCTGCTGTTTAAGACTCCTATAAATCATCAAGGCAGTTGTGAAGAGGGGAAGGCTAAGAGCCCATCGGACTAAAATGAAGCACTTCCTGAGTTTTGACTTACTGCTCTCATCAGTAGCCCTGTTGTTTGTCATTTGTCTTCATCAAGAAAGAGAAAATCAATCAGACTTGGAGTTTTTGTAAAAAAAAAAGAAGAACAATATTTCTTGTTTATTGCTTTATTTTTTATGTAATTATATTAATTTTACCATATTAAAAATGATATTGCTTTGTAGTGTAATCCATAGGATCCAAACATTTTCTGAATCCATCATTTTCAAAGCAGGGTTTTATGGAGCATGTACCTGTAAAAGTAGTGTCTAATATAATGCAGAAGTAAACAATGAGCCATTGCAACCAAAGAATGGGCTTGTGGGAGAACACAAGAGATGCAAGAGGGTTGTTCCAGTATATACGGGAAGCCTTAGGAGTAAGGTGAGGAAAAGTCCTGAATAGGGTAAACTCTAGCACCCACCACCCATTTTGAACCTGTTTGGAGTGCAAATCAGTCTGAAGCACAAGGAGAAAACCTCAACTCTGACATGGGATAGCATGCCATGGCACTGATAGGGAGCAGTTCTAACTACCAAACTACCTTGATGAGTGTTATAATAATAATTACACTGGTCAGCAAAAAATGTTTCACGCACATCATAAATTGTATGTGTTCTTTATAGATTTTATAGATTTGAAGGTGCTGAATCAAAATATGGAAACAGAACTGCTCTATCACATCCAGTTTTTGAAAGATGAAGGTTGAAACTGGGAAAAAAAATCTATTTTAGAGAAAAAGCTTAAATATTTCTAAAATGAATTATTTAGAATTGAAAAAACATATACAGTGTAATTGTTTTATCAGGAAAGCCTGCGCCATCATAAGACTAAGACACACTGAAAGCTGTTCTAGAAAATAGGATGATGGCAAAATTAGGTGCCACTATGACAAATCCTCTCCATCCCGTCCAGGAGGCACTCTCTTGGAGCACTTTTAGCCACAGGATCATTCCATCATTGCGCCTCTGAGTACTTGTCTGCCCGCTGCTTACAGGCAATTCAATGCTTCTTCACGATTTCTGCACAATATAATTTTTTTTATTGATGGGTTCATTGTATTATTTGCCCTGTGAGTCTACATTCTTGTTTTTTTATGTTTCTGCTACAGTATGCATTTAAAATTCCCATTGGGATTAATAAAGTTTATTTATCTAATCTAATCTAATCTAAATATTTGTATTACTTACAAAATGATTTTTGAGAGTTGTACTCCAGTCATCGATCATGATGGCAGAATCCTTTAGCTGTTCATCAATGAAGATGGCTGGTAGTTTTTTTTTTCTCTTGTAATCCTCTGAAGGTGTTTCATGGTGGAATGACCAACTGATGCATGCTAACATCGACTCACCCCACCTTCCACACTAATTTCTCTCCATATGAGCGATGTCCTGGAGGAACCTCTCCTCATGTTCATAAGGAAAAAAAATCCAATCGAGAGTGTAGGAGACAGGTTTTTAAAGACATGTTTAATGAGAAGCCCCTCAACTAGCTCCTCATAGTTTTCCACCTTTGCATTTCCAAGAAATTTGTAGCACATGCTTTTTTCTTCAATAAAGGACGGCTGTGTATTCTTTTACAGTTTGCCTTCCTGTTTCCAGGTCAAGACAATGGATGGACCTGACATTGTATATTTGTGTGAAAACCATTAAAAAAATTTTTCTCTCTTCTTGATAAAATAAAAGGACATCTTTCTAGAATTCTAAATGTAAATTCCTGGAAATTTTGAAAGAATAAGAAGAGAGAAAAAAAAAATACCAATTGAGTGCAAAAAAATGTGTGGCAAATACTTGATTGTATTGTGGCACTTGGTGCCATGGCCCACCTGCCAAGTTGTTTTGCCTGCCTAAGGAAAAGTCATCCCAGATGGAGGATCGCAGGAATCGTGGGAGAGAGGGGTCCTTTCATTGGATTGGCTGGCCCAGCACTGTTTCAGCTGTGGAATGGCCAAATGGGGGAGGCAGCTTGAAGGATGAGGTCTCCAGGACTCTATACAAATACAAATCTTATTATGGGATATATCATCTACTGTTAAATTCTGCTCTGTACTTCTAAAATTTATATATTTTTTTTTTTATTTCTTACTATATTGAGAAATTGTTCTGTGTACTGTACTGTATTGTATTGACCCCCTTCTTTTGACACCCACTGCACGCCCAATCTACCTGGAAAGGGGTCTCTCTCTGAACTGCCTTTCCCAAGGTTTCTTCCATTTTTTTTCCCTACTAGGTTTTTTTGGGAGTTTTTCCTTGTCTTCTTAGAGAGTCAAGGCTGGGGGGCTGTCAAGAGGCAGGGCCTGTTAAAGCCCATTGCGGCACTTCCTGTGTGATTTTGGGCTATACAAAAATAAACTGTATTGTATTGTATTGTATTGATTCTGGGTTTTTTCCATCTCAACTAATGATTAAAAATGCCTGTCATGAGAATACCTAGAACAGTGTTCTGCACATATAAAATGTTTATAGCATTAAACAAACATCACTTATTTTTAAACTGAATCCTGTATCTCTCGGAAACGGTTTGTGGTAGAGAAATTCCAACTTCAGAAATGGATTCAGCACACTGAAATCTATGAAGTACACTGATTTTTTTGCATTGGATGATTTTGGTGCAGGTCAGTGCCATTGTTATTCTTAAATTCTAACATTCCAAGTCTTACGCAATCCAATTCAGGGTGGCAGGCGCAGGGGCCTATCAAGTCAGCATCCAGTGGTTGCAGGGCCCACTCACATTTTACCAATGGTAGAATCACTATTTTATCATGGATACTGAACCCTAGTTCGTGGACCAGTGAGGTGGCAGCACTACATCCTGTGCCACCGTTACTATTATTATGCTAACAAGGGAACCTGGCACTAAATTTCAGAGCAAAACCTAGCGTATGGTCATTTCCTGTCCAACTGAGGAATTTGTGCAGAATTTAGTAAAGACAGGATCAGCAGTGTGGATTACAGACTAGACATGAGCATGACATGAGCAGGCTACCTGGTGCTGCCTGGGGTGTGGGAACCAGCTCAGTTTTGGAACAAAACATAGCCTACGATTTTTGCTTGTACAAATGGGGAATCTGTGCATAATTTGGTGGTGTGAAAATGGAACATGCACACAGTAACATGCGTGTGCATAGAAGACAGTTTAAGGGCTCAAATAATTGTAATCTTCCCCCGGAAAGCCAGAGGGCACTGTCAACGAATGTCTTTTTTCTTTCTCTCTCTGCAGACCGGAAGCTTGACAACCATGACACCTCTGAAGTCATTTCCGTTTTCTGTCTGCCTAGACCTGCCTCTTCCTAACAAGAGCCTTTGTCTCAGAAGCAGTGCCATCTTATGCAGTCATGAGGTTAGCCTTCATTGTGCCTCAAATATATATACTGTATTTCCTTTTGTCTCTTTGTCACAACCTAAAAACACACATTCATCTTTATATCTTACTTTATTACTTTTATGTTTAATCCATTTCAGTATTGTATGTTATTATTTTTTTTCCTGCTACAAACAATACAATTGCTTTAAATAATGCTAAAATGCTTGCTTGAATTTGAGTAAATCTTTGATGCAGGGGCTTATTTTCTATAATTAGAGCTTCTCTCATGGTTTGCTTTAGGAATAATTGCTTTGATCTTACAGCTGCCCAGTGGTTCCAAAATTGCAGCACAGAAATGCTGAACAATTCAAAAGCTGTTGCTCCCCATCTTTGCCCTTCATATGCGCTTTCACCAATTGACCTTCCTTCTCTTCCTGAAAGGAATGTATTTCTAGTATAATCCGAGATTCAGCACATCTTCCTCTGTTGAAACTAAATAGCAAAGGAAGGTTATAGCAAGTAACATGACAAAGGGCAAATTAATTTCTTGGGTCAGGAAGGTAGTGAGTCACCTGGGATTTGTAAGAGACAGAGAGAGACTGGGAGAGAGACTGAATACGTTTGCCGTGTCTGACCATTTTATTAATGCACCTCGGATACCTGTGAGCTGTGGCAGGAGCTTTAAATCAATATGTGCAATCATATGAAATGAGATGTGGGACTTGCTGGGCAGTTTTATGTAGAAGGAACACAGCTTGTTACTTGAAGCTTCTTCGACAGAAGGGAAGTTAATAGTCTGGTGTGAGTATTAACTGATGGTGTCAGTCAGTGGTGACATTCTGTGTATGATGACTGATAGGCATGAAGAAAATAAAAAGATGCAGGCACAGAAAAGCATCAAAATGAGTGCATTTCAGTCAGGCAGATTGTGATCATTTAGTTCATTTGCAATAGTTTCATTTCATTTTACCTTATAAAATTGCTGACACTGTTTCTTAAGTAAAAAAGACTATCGGTTAATCAATCTTTACTTTATTTGCTATTGTTCCTCAAGAACACCCTAGTAACATTTTTTGTATTTCCTTTATTCATGTGGCAGATTGAGGAGCTTAGCTTTGGTAAAGCTGCTGATCCTGCACACTGTAAAGAATCAGTTCAGGTGGTTTTAGCATCAAATGATAAGAAATCCTGGGGCAGACCTTCAGTAGGACACATTGGTGGGATTATGGCTCTTGGAATGGAACTAAAATCTGCTGCAGATGAAAAGAAACTTTTATCTGCACTGCTCTGTTCTTTCTTTCTTTCTTTCTTTCTTTCTTTCTTTCTTTCTTTCTTTCTTTCTTTCTTTCTTTCTACAGATTTATTATTGAGATACAAAGAACAAATGTAATGGAGAGAAACATTCCAATCAGCATCAGTGAAGATGGTGTGTTGCTATGGATTACTCAGACTTGTTACTCTGATCATTGATATAAAACTCTGGATCGATCTGCTGGATCGTCAATCATGTTGGAATGTGGGTTTGGATTTTAGACAATGGCGCCCCAGTCATCAATGGAGATAGGAGAATTCTTTAGTTTTGTGTGAGCTACACCATCTATACTTCAGAATTAAACCTCCTGAAGTTAAGCATGTTTGGGTATGGCCAGTATTTGGATGTGAGACTGACTAGGGAGAGCTTGGGTTGGTGAGGCCATCATGGGGCACGTACACTGTGGTCTGTGTGTGGATCCCAATGCCTCAGTGCAGTGATGGGGGCACTGTGCTGTAAAAATGCTGCCATTCTTCAGATGAAATGTAAAAACCGAAGTCCTGACTCTCTGTGGTCATAAAGATTCCTAGGCTTCTATCAAAAAGTAAGGTGTCCCTCAATTTCCTGGCTAAATTGACCATCACAGTGTCACCCATTCTGGCTCCCTAATTTTGATTTTTTTCATTGATTTGATATACTTTTGTTAATCTTTTCATAAGACCTTTTGGGGGTCAGAGCACAGGGTCAGACATTGTACAGCACCCCTGGAGTAATTTTTCAGTTTAAGGGAGTTGCTCAAGTGTACAACTTAATCTGTCTTGAATTGGCTTTCACTCATCCCTTCACCATCTAATAGCTGATGTGTGGTGGGCGTACTGGTGCAGAAATGGCTGCCATCGCATCATTCAAGTGGAAGCTGCACATTAGTACATTAGTGGGGATTGAAGTGGCTCCCCTACTGTTTGTGTAAAGCCTTTGGAGTAGTTAGAAAAGCACTACATAAATGTAATTAATACTTATTATTATTAATATTACTGTATTATAGCTATGCCTTGGATCAAGATGGTGGAATCCTTTAGATTTGCATAAGCTGTGCTTAATCATCAATGGGGATTGGCAGCTGCTTTACAATTCTGACAGCTCTGCTACATCAATGAAGATAACAAGTTACTTACAGATTTACAGATATATATACTGTAATTCCAATTTATTGAAAACTGATTGACTTTCCCTATTGAATTCAGTTATCTGAAATTACATTTTCACTAATCAAAAGCAGAATTAGAGCTACAATATCTATAACACTAACAACACTAGTTGAAATGAGAGTCACAGTTATTCTTAATGAGTTTGATTTAAAGGCTTCTAAAATATAATTTTTTCATATGAAATATCCAATTTTAAATAACTAAAATGGAATTATAGCTATTTCTAACTGAGAATTTTGACTAGTAAAAATGTATTTACAGATATCTGTAATTGAATGCTCCATAGAAGGTCGTGAAAGAAGTCCTTGTGTTACAGACATCTCTTACTTGTATTTTGACTAGTCAGACATAAATTATAGATATGTGAAACTTGAATTCTGACAAGACAAAAGTATAATTTAGATATCTGCAATGTAATATTGACTCATCAGAATATAATTATAACCAATCAAAAGAAGGCATTAATTACTTGCTATAGGAAAACAGCTCCTTCAGAAAAAACGGGCAGCTATCAAAAGCTGAACGACAGATGGATATTATAATTCTCCAGATGAAAGAGCATACATTTCCACTCTAGAGCTTCCCTATGTGTAAATAGTCAATATATTGAGCAGTAGTCCTTCAGAGAGGAATATTGTTCTTGATCCTTTTATACTTTGCTTTACAATCAAGTTCACTATAAATGGAGTGCTGTAAAATGAATATTGATTTCTATTCCACCAAGCAATCATATAAAACTACATGAGCATAAAAAATAATTAGTGTTTATTTGAAACTGCGTGATGCACTTTGTGAAATCTGGCAAATTCAGGTTATACCAAGTGCAGCATTTCAGAAAAGTGATTTGACTTAAAAGAAGATTTCTTTGCCATTGTTCCATTTACTTTAGAGTTAGTCTGATTATGTAGTGAATACTTCTTCCTCTTCAATCCCTTTTTGTGGTGTTTTCATTTTTTCTGTGTGAATGTGTATGTTTTTCTGTGTCTATTGCAGTTTTCTACCTTCATCTCCAAGATGTGTGGACTACATAAGCTGTAAGTTTTAAATTGGCTTCTATGTGGGTTTTTTGATAATTGGACCCGAATTTGAAAGGGCACCCTTAGGATCGGCACTGACCCCACTCAAGGGAGTTTTATATGAAGAAATTAGAACATTAGAAAAATCTAGCCAAGAACAGGCCATTCAGCCCAACAAAGCTCGCCCGTCCTATCCAGTTATCTGTTCCAAAAAAACATCAAGTCGAGTTTTGAAAGTCCCTAAAGTCTTACTGTCTACCACACTACTTGGTAGTTTATTCCAAGTGTCTATCGTTCTTTGTGTAAAGAAAAACTTCCTAATGTTTGTGTGAAACTTACCCGTAACAAGTTTCCAACTGTGTCTCTATGTTCTTGATGAACTCATTTTAAAATAACAGTCTTGATCCATTCTAATTCCCTTCATAATTTTAAACAGTTCAAGCATGTCACCTCTTAATCTTCTTTTGCTTAAACTGTATAGGTTCAGCTCTTTTAATCTTTCTTCATAATTCAACCCCTGTAGCCCTGGAATCAACCTAGTCGCTCTTCTCTGGACATTTTCCAGCCCTGCTATGTCCTTTTTGTAGCCTGGAGACCAAAACTGCACACAGTACTCTAGATGAGGCTTCACCAGTGCATTACAAAGCTTGAGCAGAACCTCCTTGGACTTGTACTCCATACATCAAGGCACTATATAACCTGGCATTCTGTTAGCCTTCTTAATGGCTTCTGAACACTCTCTGGAAGTTGACAGCTTAGAGTCCACTATGACTCCTAAATCCTTCTCATAAGGTGTACTCTTGATTTTTAGACCTCCCATTTTATATTCAAACCTAACATTTTTACTTCCTATGTGTAATACTTTACATTTACTGCCATTAAACTTCAATCTGCCACAAATCTCCCCAAGCCTGTATGCTGTCCAAGTCCTTCTGTAATGATATAATGGATTCTAAATTAACTGCTATAACACCTATCTTGGTATTATCTGCAAACTTAACCAGCTTGTTACTTATATTCCTATCTACTGTATATCATTTATATATATACAAATATTGAAAAACAAAAAATCTATTTCAAATTTTGTATAAATGTGTGTGCCTTTACATAGAAAAAGAAACATTCTGTGAGGACTGATAAGCACTCAAGAACTCAGTGCACTTCCTATGAGTAACAGAACAAGATTTTCTAATGGCAATATCTAAATAACCCAACATAAAGCAGTTAATGACATAGTATCTGATAAGGACTGCTGTTTATCTGTGTCTTGTCCAGTATTTTATGTTTTGTTTTTATTTATTTGTCTTTGTTTCAAACAATTTCCTAACATGGTACATCACAATCCTTGATATAATGACAGGCACTGACGAGCATGTAACATCTGACTACCAAGGATGGTTTTACTCCCAAATGGATTGCCTAGTAGCTGGTGATGAATGACTTTGATAATTCATCACTCGAGGGCATTCAGCTTCACACATGCAGGTTTGCAACTGCGGGTAACAGTTGAGTAATCTTGTGGGACGCAAGCAAGATTAACTGCTTACAGCTCGGTTCACAAAGCTTTTAGCAAGCAAGGTGGCAAAAATTTAAATTGAAAATTGTTCATATAACAGGAATAGAATAAGAAATGCAAAAGTAATCAATAATTGAAAATAATAAATAAATAACAAATCTGAATTTAAAAAACACATCTGGGACAGACCTATAGCCACTTCAGGTTGACTTTCTTCTTACAAATTTAAAAAAAAATCCATTTCATTTTAAATAGTGTTTTAACATTGACAGCCCAGGGATGTGTGATGTCCCATGCAACAGCACCTTTGCACATAGCCTAGAGTACAGGCATCTGTAGTCATACCTGAGTGACCAGAGTGGGAGGATAGAGACACACAGACATAAAACTTATTAAAAGACAAAATAAAAAAGTTGTTACATGAGTGCTGAATCACTGTCTTGTGCCAAGAAATAAATTATCAGGCAAATCAGTCTTTGTGCACTGACACAATCAAAAAGCAAAGTGCAAAAATGAATGAGAAAAAAAGGTTTCAAGTTCCTTCCACTTTTTATCCTCTCCGCAAAAAGACTTCACTGAGCAATGTAACAGGAGGATGACTAGCTAACTACTCCAATTCAAGACGCTGCCTCCTCTGCTCAGGAATGTCAGAGAACTTCCTTTGGCAGGCACTGCCATACCTTCTCTCCAATTATGGATTCACAAAAAGTATTAGCAAACAGATTGAATTATTCCATAGCACCCACTGTGCCTTGACATACCCAGGTTCTTGTCTCTTTGTCGGTAATAAAACAGAAGACTTAACCTTAGACACTGCAACACCTCTTTCCCCTTTTACAGAGTTAACAGAAGGGTGCAGGATTTAGGCAGCCGATCCTGGTCAGATATTTCTTCAGCCACAAACATAGGCTTCCGTGATGTCAAGTTTTAACTCTCTCTGGGCCCTTACATGGCTTTTATTTAACCAGCATGTCAAATGCTGCTCTTCTTCTGCAGGCGATGTAGCCCCATGTGGGTGTTGGTAAAATCCACGGACACACGTGTGGCCTGATAGGTGTCTCGCACTGACACATGCTCGACCACAATTTTCACTGCCCGGCTGTCCAGCCATTCGCGATGGAACAATGTGCTGCACCCCTCCTTCCATGGAGGCAAGAACTAAAGTTTTTTCTCTGAAAGAAGGGTAAACTAATAATGCCACTCATTCCTGGGCATCCATTTAGCCCACTAGAAAGGCTACCACAGAATGATAAACAGTATCAAATCACACAACTTAACAATTCTTTAATTATTCTAAAGAAGAACTGTGATGACTGGAGCCAATGTTGGTGACATTGACTGCAGTGACTGCAGAACAGAAACAACCCCTGCTAATGAACTGTAAGATACACAAATTCCCACACTCACTCATTCACTTACTCACAAAGAGTCTCTTAGACAGATTGCAGAAAATACAAGTTTTGACAATGTGGTAAGAAACTGGAGTATCTGACGAACATGACTGCACAAAAACAGTGACCATGCTGGGTGTTGAACCCAGGAGCTGTAAAGTAAAAGGTGGTGATGATATTCTGCTCCCTTACCAGAGGTTCTTGTAGAGGCTATCACCATGGGAAGAAAACTGGACCAGAAGTGATTCATGCCCAACTCAAGTGGCGCCAAAAGTAATCATGGAATGAACCTTTTAATGGCCTCCCTATTCTGAAAAGGATGAGGAGAAGGTGAAGGTGGAAGAGAATGAGGTGGCAGAGGCTGGAGAGGAGGCCTACATATCACAGAAAAAGAAGGATACAAGGTAAGAAGGACTACGTAATATTTAGCATCTCATTGCTATGTATTAGTTTGAATGTATTTGTATTCTATATTTTATTGTTTTATTGTTATTTTGTGTTATTTCTATTAGTTTCACTTATCATTTATTATTTGTATTTTGTCTCCTAAAAGTTCCTGTATTCCGTGTTTTGTGAGTGGAGCCCCAACAGGTGGGGCCATTCTGATGTTACGACTGCTGGCTTCTCCTGTTGGATGTTCATTTTCAGTCAGAAGTGAGATCCAGCAGTTGACAATTGAAGTTGTTTGGTGTAAGAATTTATAAGTATTGTTTACTTGTGGAGCTATTGGTTTTTGACACATTTTTTGATTTCTTTTTAGATTGTGCTTTGGTAATTGTTTGCTTTGGATTGTCCTACTCATTTTCATGCATTGTTGTTATATATTTTTTGATAAATAAACCTTCCATTTATAAAGATTCTTCAGTAGTCCTTTTTGTGCAGGTGGGGTTTACAGTTATCCTCCTCCTTCAGGGATTTTTAGTTTATTTAGGCACTTTTCCTATATCGCTCTCTTTGCTTTGGGCCTGCTAGACCAGAAGCTGGCAGTTAGCAATGAAGACTAATTGGATTGGTGTGAGCTTCTTCTGGGAGCCTTACATCCATTGTCGCCATGTCTGGGACTAGTTCACAACAGTAGTAATTAGTCCGGAAATATTCATTAAGGCCCAGAAGGGTATAGTGTTTGTTATTTTCTCTCCTTCTTTGTGTTATGTTAATCCATCAATGTTATCCTCCCTTGTGTTAGTTATTTACTTAATAAATACTCTTATCCTTTTATTGGGTTGTACTGGTTTAAAATCACTTTAGAAAACCCAGTTTGATCATAAGATAAAATTCAGTTCAGGTTCATGGGAGCTGACACTTAGCTTAGCAGTATAAGGGAACGGCACTAGACAGAAACCTGTCCTGGATGAGGCACAAGCCTACCACTGAACACATGCTCATGCAATTAACCATTTACATTTCGGAAAACATTGTGGCACAGATGCAATATTATTCATATTAATTCACATAACACTGTATGTTTTTTCCCCCCGATCTTGCCAGTCCCCACATGTTGCTGTTTCTTTTGTACTCCAGGACATGTAGAGGCAACAATAGTACAGAGAGGTCAGTTCAGCGCTATATGCAATCATCACATTCAAATGTTAACAGTTCAAACACACGTAAGGACCCATTCTTCCTACATTTACGACGTGTGTACCTGTTGCAATGCGCACACTTCTCTCTATACTGTGGTTTCTATTACACACCTGAAAGAGAGAAACAATATATGTAACATTTTGAAGAAATCATTTTATGACCTGAATAGTACCAACCAGAAAACATCATCGCACTAATGCAATGTTATATGAAAATGAACAGTGTCAGATCAGGTGTGAATTTATGCTGGCGCTGTTACTTAGAGTCAGATCAGGAGGGGCGGGGTTGGGGTACAGCGTAATCGTGATTCAGAGAATAAAACTGAAAAAATCTAACTTTTACAAGTACAATAAATTTATACCCAATGTCCCATATGCAGTATTTGTCTCTTTCTTTTCTTCTCTGTGCTGCATTGCACCAGAAGGCGTGAGCTTATTCAGTGCGTGCAGGGAACATGCAGGTGGCCAGTTGCTTGTGCTATAACAAGCTTGACCTGGCAGCGATCAACACACATGTACTGTGCAAGGCATGCACAGAGGCCACTGAGAAAAGAAGAGTGTTCTTGGCTCACTTTGCAGAGGAACTTAGTCATCGCATGTTCCAAGACAGCCGCTCTCCCCAGGAAAGTAACTAAATCAGTGTCAGGTGCCCTTTCAATGTAATAGGAACCAAAGCATACAGAGAAGTGTGCGCATTGCAACAGGTACACACGTCGTAAATATAGGAAGGACGGGTCCTTGCATGTGTTTGAAATGTTAACATTTGAATGTGATGATTGCATATAGTGCTGAACTGACCTATCTGTTCTATTGTTGTCTCTGCATGTCCTAGAATACAAAAGAAATAGCAACATATGGGGACTGGCAAGATCGGGGAAAAAAAACATGCGGTGTTATGCAAATGAATATGAATAATATGAATAATGTTGCATCTGTGCCACAGTGTTTTCCAAAATGTACTATAAGGGTCATAAAATGAATAATTCCAAATATCATATATACCTACCTGTATGTCTCTGTTTTTTTTGACATCATAGACCATAAGGTGCATACTAATTCAGCGTGAGCAGGAACACTCAATAAAACTGAATAAAAAAAAATTAAGTGACTGTGAGATATGAAGAAGGCAGATTCACCAGCATTTGTGTGTCAGCTTTTATCCCTCCAGATCAGAGAATGTCCAGTTCCATTGCCTCAAAAAACCACTCACATCTACAGTTACTCCCAGTTTCAAATAAAAACTAACAGCATCAGATCCCTAGGGTGGTAGTATGTATCACAGATCGTGAGTGAGAGAATAAAAGTGAAAAAAAAAACGGTAACTTTCACAAGTCCTATAAATGTACACCATCTGTTACAGACGCAAACCAAATGTATGTGTGTACGGTATAATATTAACAATAAGAGCTGCTCATTACTGAAAATGGCAAATACAGGAGGCAGACGGGATCGAACCAGGGACTCTTGATTACAAGTCAGCAAATCTTACCGCTACGCCAGGAAGCTGTTGTATCATCCTTGAACTTTTTGTGAAAGTGTTTATTTGATCTTTGGACTTCAGGCTTCACACATTATATAGTTTATGCCAACATTTTGTCATTTACTACTAAAATATGACAAACGTTTCTGTTTTAACAATGTGTTTACACAGATTATTATAGAAACGGAACACACATGAAATGCATGTGTTCCAAATAACGATCTATTATTTCCACTCTAAAACACCAGCACTTCACTCCCAGATAATCAATCAAGGCATGAGCTGGGAGAAGTTTGTGCATGGTCTGCGGCAGTGGGGGATGGAATAGCAGGCTGCTTGTTGCTTGTCTTAATCGGCACATTTACAGGACAAAAGATGCTGAGGGAGAGGTGCGAATGGAATTAAGATGGGCCGGATCTACGAGTTTTTTTGTAGGCTCTGGTAATTCTAGTGTTAAAAGTCATACTTAAGATTACAGCCATATTTCAGCTACTAAGTCTAGTCATTTAGGGACAGTGCCCAAAGAGGAAGCGATTAGTAAAGTCATCCCATTACAATATGAGAGAAATAATTAGTAATTTGTAACAGATTACTGTTCTTTAAGTAACTAACCCGTGAATACTACAGTATCTGTGATCACTGACTTTCTGATATTCCTTGTCAATCTCTTCAGTATCAGCAAGAAACAGAACAGGTACTTACTAATTTTTCTCTTAAAGTCTTCCAAAATATCCTCTCTGCTGTTAATTTGGGACCGAAAACTACAAAAATGACCTGAGTATTTCAAATAGGTTTCAAGGCCTACACTCTCTAAAAGCCTGAGGCCTACAATAATCACTTAAGAAAGAGGGCAACTTTAAAACCCCTTGCCAAAAATAAGCAAAACTGTTAATCATTTAATTTAATTTATTATATTCAAGAACAACACTGGAACTCAAAAATTTTCAAAAATAATGCAAACATTTCAAAATAAGAATGAATTTCAAAAGTAACAAAAATGAATATTAAATAGTAAAAAAAACCATAAAAAAGTAAATCCAATAATAATCAAGCTAGTTTTAAAAACCAAGAATTAAAAAATTTCTTAAACGTATTTCCAAAGTACAGATTCGGAAATAATACAAACATTTCCAAACAAGAATGAATTTCAAAAGTAACAAAAATAAATTCTAATTACTAAAGCTACAAAAAATTTAAATTCAAAAGCTTGTCCACAAAACCAAGAAAGTTCCCCAAGAATAAATACCAAAAGGCTAAAAAAAGATCAACTGAAAATGACCAAAAGGCCAACAAAACTCACAACTGAGAAAGGGAAGAACAAGAGGGGAGCCAAACAACACAAGCGAATGCCTCGGCACTGCGTAGAGGCCAACAGGTGGTTGGCTCACACTTGAAGGCCTTATTAGATTAGATTAATTAGATTTAGTCTCTGACTGTCCTGGAGTAGTCCAGCCAAAATCCAGACTTAGAATATCTGTGGATGACCTTGCAATATACAGATGCTTCCCATCCAATCCAATCAATCCAATCACCCAAAACAGATTGAGAGAATGGGATAAACTGCCTAATCCAGGTGTGTCAAACTTGCAGAGATTGACCCAATAAGACACTAAAGCTGCAATTGCTGCCAAAGAAGCTTCTACAAAGTTCTGAATTAAGAGTCTGAATGAGAGGTTCTGTTTTTGATTTTTAATATATTTGCAAACCTTTCTGAAACCACGTTTCCACTTTCTCATTATGGGTCATTGAGAGTACAATTATAGGTTATGGATGGACATAAATGGCAAATGTATTATTATAAAAATTAAATCTACAACACAATAAAGTGTAGAAAGTGAAGGGGTGTGAATACTTTCTGAATCCACTGTATACTGGTGACAATAGGAAATAGTTGTGGACCATCCTGACCCTCATTTACTTTACAGGCAAGTTATTGTCCCAAACCGCTTGTGTGAATGAAAATGAGCAAATATGCAATATTTGTTTCGAATTGCTTGATAGAATGACTGCTCAAAACTACTAGTCATAAACACAAATCTTTTATACACAAATATGTTTTTCAAGGAGAGTACCAAGTGTAAGATATGTGAGGGGTATACATGGCTAACACCAGGACTTTAATAACTGGGGGCTAAACTGGGATGAATAACAGGAACATGACTGGGTACTTGCCAGGATTATGACCTGCCAAAATTTTTACTTAACAAAGAGCTTGCTTTAAGTTTGAACAAGCAACCTGCATTAAACAAAGAGCTACTGTTCTGAGTTGAAACTAGGATGGATCTGCCAGATGTACAGACTAACGGGAATGGAAATGCATCCAGTTGTTTGATGGTTGGTTATCTGCAAAAACAAGACAAGAATAGAGAACGCAGTCACCAAGGATGGAGTTTGGCAGGCTACACAGTAACACAGGACATATCTGTTGCTCGGCCTGAAGCACAACTCATTGACCAGGATCCAGAGGATTGTGTTGGATCAAAGTTAACAAAGCAGAAAGTCTAAACTAAACAAATAAAACTATATTTACAGTATATTACATCCATCCATCCATTTTCCAACCCGCTGAATCCGAACACAGGGTCACGGGGGTCTGCTGGAGCCAATCCCAGGGCACAAGGCAGGGAACCAATCCTGGGCAGGGTGCCAACCCACCGCAGGACACACACAAACACCAAGCACACACTAGGGCCAATTTAGAATCACCAATCCACCTAACCTGCATGTCTTTGGACTGTGGAAGGAAACCGGAGCGCCCGGAGGAAACCCACGCAGACACGGGGAGAACATGCAAACTCCACGCAGGGAGGACCCGGGAAGCGAACCCGGGTCTCCTAACTGCGAGGCAGCAGCGCTACCACTGCGCCACCATGCCGCCCAGTATATTACAATTTAACAACATTGTCATTATATCAAAATGAACAAAATCTCGGGACTCAAAATCTACAGTACAGAGAAAACTGAATTATTTGAGCGATTGTTAATTAATAACTAAAGTCCTAGAATTAACATCATTAAACTCTTATCAAAAAGCTGGTTTTAAAATAATTGGAAGAGATCTTTTGCTAAGTTGCTCATAATTAAAGCATAGAAAGACTCAACAGCCCCAAGACCTAAAATCCCAAAATGTACTTGTTAATCAAAAGAAATTAAAAAGCAGTTAGCTAGAGAAAAACCCCTCAATCTAAAAATGGAAAATGGAAAAATGGAGTTGCTGAAGAACTTGGTTCATTTCACAAGGAAATGCTTGAGCAGTGAATAACCACATAGCTCACTCTTTCATTTGGACTGACTCCACTCCTTATGCAAAACAGCTGAAACAGATGTCAGTGGCAGTAAGAGACCCAGACTCTAATATGGGACACAACCGCCAGGATCACATGACGATCAGAACAAACAAAATCCCTCAGATTGCTGACTATTACAGCTTTGTGTCTTTGTCAGAGTTTTGAATATCCTTTGTTATATATATATATATATATATATATATATATATATATATATATATATATATAGCTATACTAATTAATAAAAGGCAAAGCCCTCACTGACTCACTGACTGACTGACTGACTGATTCACTCATCACTAATTCTCCAACTTCCCGTGTAGGTGGAAGGCTGAAATTTGGCAGGCCCATTCCTTACAGCTTACTTACAAAAGTTAGGCAGGTTTCATTTCGAAATTCTACGTGTAATGGTCATAACTGGAACCTGTTTTTTGTCCATATACTCTAATGGAGGAGGCGGAGTCACGTATCGCGTCATCACGCCTCCTACGTAATCACTTGAACTAAAAACAAGGAAGAGATTTACAGCATGAGTCAAACGCGGGAACGAAGGTAAATGACGTTAATTTTTGAGTGTCTTTTAATACTGTGTAAGCATACATATTAACACATGTGCAATTAAACGTGTGCATTTACGGGGTGATTTCTCAGGCTTAAAAGCTCGCCTTTTATTAAAAAGGTAAATGCTAACTGTTTTCAATCTGAAGGGCACAAACCACGTTGGATTTTGTAATGATAGTTGCTTAGTAAGGTCTATTAAGTGATACTTACAGAATGATTAGTAATGCCTGTGAATGCCGATGCAAGTAGGAGAATGGGCGTGAACTAAAGAACGATTAGTAACTTGTACAGTAAATGTCTCTAAAGTCTGTCTATTAAAAAGTTATTATATCTTTCAATCCTGTGTATTGATTAAACTACGAACCTAACAAGATCACTACATGGTGTCAGAAGTGGCGGATTGGAAGAGGAATGTGAAGAAGAGGTTCAGCTTTTGAACGAGTCGCGTGTCTGTGAGTAACCCGAAAACGTGATCAGAAAGCGCTAAGACATTCTAGCAAAAGAGAAAAAAACATATGTTAGGATTACAGCCCCCACCAAATCTCCAGTTAAAGGGAAATGTAGCTGAAAATTGGAAAAGATTTAAACAGAGATTCGAGTTGTATCTTGCTGCGATTGAAGCAGATAGGAAAAGTGAAAAAATGAAAGCGTCTATGCTTCTACATGTAATTGGCGAAGAGGCGCTAGAGGTGTATAACAATTTTCAGTTTGAAGAAGATGGAGACAATATGAAATTGAACAAAATAGTTGAAAAATTCGAAACGTATTGCAACCCAAAGCGCAATGTGACGTTTGAGCGGCACAAGTTTTTTTACATGTTTCCAGAAAAGCGGAGAAACAATAGACCAGTATGTGACGGAATTGCGTAATAGGAGCTGTTCTAAGAAGAAACCATCAAGACATCAAAGGACCAATAACCTCTAATCAGAACACTAACACCAGCGAAACAAATATTAACGAGAAAACAAGTATAAATCAGGAAAGAACATCTCAACTGCAAACACAATTAACCAGAATATCAAAATGTCAAGTAAAACCACCAGAACGACTCATTGAGACATGTTGAGGATTAAAGGAACATTTTCAATTAAGAAATGCCGAATTCCTTTAACAGTTGTGCTTTTTATACATAGTTTGAATGCTGGATGTATGCCTGAAATGTTCTGAATAGTTCAGTTGTTTGAAGTGATAAAGAATTAAACGTGTGCATTTCTCAGGCTTAAAAGCTCGCTTTTTATTAAAAAGGTAAATGCAAACTGTTTTCATTCTGAAGGGCACAAACCACATTAGATTTCAGCCGTTAAACGTGCAAAAATGTCGGTACACCAGATAAATAAGCGCAACATATTATCAGTCGTATTGTATGCTTACAATACATATAGAAATGTGTTAATCGTTAACTAATAGTATCGGATGGTGTTTTTCGACTCGCGCCTTGATTTAAACGATTCCATGTCTTGGTGGGTTTACGTAGCTTATTGTCAATATCTTTACACCTGTTTTTAAGACTTATTGACTGAAACGGGCTTTCATGAAAAAACTTAGGGCTTTGCTACAGGATACACCCTCCACAAGTTAAGGAAATAAAAATAAAGGTATATATTTCTGTTTTATTTAAACCTTTTAAGTTCGTATGCATAGCCCTATTTGGCTGTTTTAGTTTTTTTTTTCTTTCTTCAGTAATATTTAATCTCCTTAAAGAAAAACAACATATGCATTTTACTTTTTTTGTATCTTTTTAGTAATATTTTAGTGTAAAAGGATAACCAGTATTTAAACCTTTTATGTTACTTTAAAAAGTTATTTTACACAATGTTGAAAAATTAATAAGAAAGCTACATATTTTGGCAGCTGCTGCTTTAATTTTCAATGAAATGAAAAAAGCTCTCCAAGAGAAAACGTCAATGAAGAAGAAACAGTTTGCAGTATCTAATAAGGAGAAACCCTCATTTATAAAGGTTTGCTGCAGATGACTTAACTGAAAATAAATGAATAGTTCCTATGTTTATAATACATATTTATCTATTTGACTTATGCCTTTATTCCAGCAACTTGCAACATCTGAGGTACAATTTGTTACATTACTTTTGTTTTTTGCAGCACAGGCAGGTGAAGTGACTTCCTCAGGGTCACACAGTGGTGTCAGTACCAGGATTTGAACTGACAAGCTCTGGGTTTGCTGAAATATTACTGAAGAATGAAAAAAAACAAAAATGGGCAAATGGGGCTATGCATACAAATGTCCATCCATCCATTATACAACCCGCTATATCCTAAATACAGGAGCCAATCCCTGCCAACACAGGGCACAAGGCAGGAAACAAACCCCGGGCAAGGTGCCAGCCCACCGCAGGGCGCACACACCCACACACACCCACACACCAGGGACAATTTAGAATCGCCAATGCACCTAACCTGCATGTCTTTGGACTGTGGGAGGAAACCGGAGTACACGGAGGAAACCCAGACAGACACGGGGAGAACATTCAAACTCCACGCAGGGAAGCGAACTCGGGTCTCCTAACTGGCACCTTTCACTGCACCACCATACTGCCCGCATACAAACTTAAAAGGTTTAAATAAAACAGAAATATATACCTTTATTTTTACTTCCTTAACTTGTGGAGGGTGTATCCTGTAGCAAAGCCCTAAGTTTTTTCATGAAAGCCTCTTTCAGTCAATAAGCCTTAAAAACAGGTGTAAAGCTAAATTTGCAGCACCGCTATTCAATTACACTTGCCTAACGCCTCTCCTAAGGGGACATACTGTGGGATCTGGGCATCAGTCAAAGCACCAATCACAGGCCCGATCAGAAAGCGGGGAGCTGTGATTTGTCGTCTCCCTCCCATGTAACAATCACAGCCCGTGTTACAACGCACTATGTATGTATGTATATATGTATATGTGTGTGTTTATGTATGTGTGTATATGTATGTGTATATATATGTTGATATGTGTGTATATATATTTATATATATATGTGTGTGTGTGGATGTGTATATATATATATATATATATGTATATGTAGATATGTGTATATATAGATATGTATATATATGTATATATGTATATGTATATATATGTTTACATAACCTCTTTAACACACTACTTCTCCGCTGCAAAGCACGGGTATTTTGCTAGTATATATATATATTGTAGCAGATATGCCCTTGATCCACCTCTTGGACCCTCAGGTACCACTCTGAACACCAGATGAAAGTATAACAACTATTTATTTTGTTATTACACAGTGCACCAAGCACCCTCCACTCCACACTACTCATATAAATTCTCAATAATACAATACTCTCCTCCTCGCCCAGACACTTCGCCCTCCTACCTCCCAGCTCAGCTCAATGTACTGGGCTTCCCAGAGTCCTTTTATACACCCTGACCCGGAGGTGTTCCTGTCCAACAGTCCACAGTTCCTTATTCCTTCCGGGTCAGGGTAAACAGTCCTTTTCTTCAACCCGGGAGCACATCGTTTCTTCCTGTCACGTGACCATGACGTACTCCCGGGTTATAGGGCACATAAGAGCCCACGAGCCCTCCTACAGCGACGCCTGGTGTCCAGCAGGGCTGTGTGTAGAAACTACAAAGTCCATGAGGCCCTGCTGGAACTCAGGGCACGTTAATGCTGTCTGGAGCGCTCCTCCTGGCGGCCTGGGGGTGAGGGCCGGAGTAACATGCCGGCAATCCACCACAATATATATATATATATATATATATATATATATATATATATATATATATATATCTATACTAATAAAAGGCAAAGCCCTCACTGACTCACTGACTGACTGACTGATTGACTGACTGACTGACTCATCACTAATTCTGCAACTTCCCGTGTAGGTGGAAGGCTGAAATTTGGCAGGCTGATTCCTTACAGCTTACTTACAAAAGTTAGGCAGGTTTCATTTTGAAATTCAACGCGTAATGGTCATAACTGGAACCTCTTTTTTCACAATATACTGTAATGGACGGCAGCTCGATGGCCGTGGGAGGAGGAGTTGAGTGTCACGTCATCACGCCTCCCACGTAATCACGTGAAAAGACTATGAACGCAGTAGGGACAAATGAAGGAGGAGCCGCAAACAGCGAAGAACAAAAAATTCATTAAACAATTGGGAAAGGAGCGAGTGAAGCATACAAGCATGTTCATAAGGGAAACAAAGCACGGTGTAAAACGTAAGTTTAAATTAAGTTTATAGAAACGCTCCCGCTGCGGATTGCAATAACGTGAAAAGACTGTGAATGCAGTAGGGACAAATGAAGGAGGAGCCGCAAACAACGAAGAACAAAAAATTCATTAAACAATTGAGAAGGGAGCGAGTGAAGCATACAAGCATGTTCATAAGGGAAACAAAGCACGGTGTAAAACGTAAGTTTAAATTAAGTTTATAGAAACGCTCCCGCTGCGGATTGCAATAACATATTCGCGAGATAAAAGTTTAATGAGAAGACACGAGGTATAAACGAACCACATGCTGTAGCGCAACGTTAGGGGCAACAGTTTCAACCATTCTATGATCTGCCTCTCGCAACTGAAAGATGGCACATGGCGGATGTTAGCCCACTTGCTGACCGCAACGTTAGGGGCTTCAACTCTGGCGCTGACGATATTCGATTCTCGAGAGGGGATGCAGTGAGTGTGTATGCCTGATGAGCCCAGAATTATGGAGAAACACGTGTCGCATACTCTTTGCATTATTTGAAAGTAAACTATTAAAACCATTCTATGATCCGCTTCTGGGAACAGAAAGAGGGCACGTGGCGGATGTAAGGCGACTTCCTGACCAACCACAAGCGTAACCTGGCAGGTAACCATCCATACAGTCTGATTGTGATTCAGAAAACGAATGCCATGAATTTAATTACCACGATCTACATACTGTCAAATAAACGAAACACACGCCGTAGCGGGACAGCTGTGAAATGCGAGGTTCACAAAAAAACAGATCCTTAACAAATTGTTATTGGTATATTTTCGATCCGTTTAAAAAGGTTTTACTTTCTTCTTAAAAAATTAAAA